>NC_136487.1:33996365-34096365 GCF_053919585.1 Euprymna scolopes
CTCTAAATAGCACTTGGAACAGTTAATTTAAAAGGATGATGCATAAAAAGGACCAAGTGTAGATGCAACACCTTAATTATACTAACAGCTGAAAGGCATGAGTTTAGCATGACACTGTGTCTGGTGTTACATGAACACAAATCCTTCATAAACAAAACAGAGTTGTTCTAATGTACTAGATCTTAAAATAACATTTTTCCTCTTAAAAAATTATACATCTTCATATTAGTGATGTTATTTGCTCATCAATCTTTCCTCATCAATGATGTTTAACGTTTGTTAATGAGCTAAAGAACCAAGTTCACATCTTGGTCAAGTCATAGTAAAAAAAAGTCGAAATAACAGTATTTCATGTCTTCTTGAAATCTAGCTCGAAATCTTGATGTATTACTTAATGAAAATGCACTGAATTACAGTCAACCCATTTATTTATTCATTTTTATTTTATTACATTTTCACCCCAAACAAGGCACATTGCCACTTTGTTGTAGGGGGCTACTATCAAGGACATAAGCTACAGGGGTACTGTGTAGGAAGTTGGGCAGCAAGATGTCGGTTCACGTTGCACTTGAACTTCTGCATGTCAGTACAGTCGGGGAAGCAGGAACCCGGAAGGGAATTCCAAAGTCTAGCTGTTCTGGGGAAGAAAATACTGGAGTAAAAGGCTCTCTTGCATCTAGGGATCTCTACTGTGAAGGGGTGGGATTTAGCTGCTTGTCGGGTTTGTAGGGGGTATTTACGTTGAGGGGGCGCAGGTGCTTGCAGTTCGTGAGAGCATTCACTGTTAAAGTACTTGTAGAACAGGCAGAGGGATGCAATATTTCGTCGATGGGACAGAGGCTGAAGTTTAACTGACAGTTCAGGACCTATCAGATTGGCGACTCTCTTTTGAACCTTGTCTAGGAGCGAGAGACTAGTGGCAGATGCATCAGCCCAAATATAACAACAATACTCCATACATGGGCGAATGGTGGCCTTATAGAGGTATAGGATACTTTCATTACTTTTTTTTAATTCTTTCCTAAACTGAAGTAATGGCAGACTTTTCTGTTTACCATAAGAATGGCAGACTTTTCTGTTTACCATAAGAATTTGAATTCTATATGTATGTATGCATATTTTTTTAGTGACTAACTTCACAGTTAAAACAGAATAAAACAAAAGCTGCACTTATAGAGTTGTTGGTAAAATTGCTGTTGTTGTTGTTGTTGTAGAGGATTTTTCATTCATTTCAAATGCATCAGATAATTATTGTTGGCATTCATTGCCCTGATATCTTTCTAGTTAGAATTATTTTTATAAAGACATTGAGTACTTACATAAGGAATCACGTAATCCTTAGTGAAAGTGTTTCTGTGGAATAAACTAGATTCGAACTTGACACACCCAGGTTTTCAGTCTGTATTGTTTAACCACTTAGTCACCATCACGTCTAAGTTGTTGGTGAGATTGAGATGTGTATTAATCTGACTAAACCTTGCTTGAGATGAAAAAGAAGAAAAGGATCACCAGAGTTCCATATAAAAAGATCAACGTTTCTCTAAAATTAAATCATCATGATTTAAGTTTTGTCAAATTGATGTGGGAACCAAGAATAGAAAATAGGTTTGGTTCAGTCAGCAGGTTCACTCTGTCTTATGTCCATCTTGATGGGGCTGAGGTGAACCTAAAAATACTTACCTGTTTACATTGGTGTTTTAACTAGAACTCGTCACATTTGGTGAGAAAGAACTGGGTGGAAATGAAAAAGTGAATTGATGGAGACCACTAGATTAACGAGTCAAATTAACCGGAACAAAAGAAACAACTGAAACAATCAGTATATTAAGCAACATATTATGGCAGTAGAGTTTAGATTCCTAAAAGTACATCCGATGAAACAACATGTGTTTACCAAAAAGTGCTCAATGAGTAAATAGAGCAGGTATATTAAATTTATTTATACAAACATTGATGGCTACATATGTGTATACATGTTTCTATAATAATCCATGCCGGGGAGATTACGTCTTCAGGCCAAGAATTATCCTTGAGGGTAAATAAATTTAATATTAAGTAACATAAATTAAAAAAAATAAAAACAAGTCTAAGGCAGATTGCCTGATGTATTTCTATACGAGTTTAGACATGTCTGTTTTAGCCAACTGAACTAATAACTATTCGAGTAATTAAATGTAAGTGACAAAATGAAATAGAGCTTATGACTGGAATAAAACTTTCTACTCGAATGGTAAAAGGAACTCAATATGAAGTTGGTGAACAGCAGAAGCTATTGTTATTTAGAATAAACAGCTTACTTTGTGGGCTTGTATATAATCATGTTTAATCGGCTGTTCTTAGAAGTAGAATATTTCATTCCTGCCTCCAGATAACGTTGGTTAATTAGGAGGGAATACATAGCGTTTTACAGCCTTCCTCTTGACGGCTTTTTCACGTATCGACCTCCCCTCCGCTGATGTCAGGCAACATTATCTGAATAGCATTTCAATTATCGATTCGATAAACTGTTTAGCAAAATCAAAACAACTAACCGTTTAACAGCTGAGTTCTTCACATCTTCATTGCATGAAAACGTGCTTTCATCCAAATTTTCTTCAACAGAGATAACTATACTGTGGGCACTTTTTAATTGTTATGATATCACGATGTGATATTTCTTTTTGCCAAGAGCCACATTGCAAATTTGTTCGATTATTTTTATGAGCCGTTTGCTAGCTGCAACACTTTTTCAGCCTTTAATTCCAATCTAGCTTAGTATCTGATACAGAGAGCCTGCAAGAAAACCTCTTGTTTCAATTTTCACAGCTTGAAATATTACACTATAACCTTCACAGTTCCCTATGCAGGTCCTCCTATTTCTCTATCTTGTACAGGTGTTATTTTTCTACCCGGCTCTCATAAAGTGCAGTTACTTTAATAAAGATAAGTCTTGCACTTATTCTTGATGTTATAACAATATCTGGCGGTTACCCTTTTTCATTTATAATCTTGGGGTTATTATTGTGCCGACCAGGGAGATCTACAATCATCATCCAATTAGCATCTAATAAAGAATATTTTTGCCGTGTACTAATAATTGGCCATCTTATGCTTAGACTGAATCCACATCTTCGTTTTCTCTGCAAAAATCTTTGGCTTTATGTTAGCTGATTCGGGCTTCATGTGACTGCTTCTTGGTGTGGTCTGTTCATCTAGTACTCTATTGTTCCACCATATAATTTTTCTCTCACTTATCGACCAGTAACCTACGTTATAGTATATCTTTCTGTTCGTCTCTTGATCTGACTGTATTCCAGGAGAAGAATTCATCTAGTCTGGTAGAGTATTCAGCTTAGTGTTGTTACTGTAGGTAACATCACTTAGAGAAGGTGGACTGCTTCTCGTATAAATAAGTGTGGGGTAGCCATATTGAGGGAATTTTGTTTGGGCTTTACATATTTAGTGAAGGTTTACTTGTAAGAAAGAGTATCCTCGTGACAGGTTGTCCTGACAAACCCGTGTACAAAGATACCTTAAAACTCAAGGACTAAGAGACCTTAAAAACTAAAGGACAAAGAGACTTTAAAAACTCAAGACAGTGTCTTTTAGATATTCAAGTTCAACTTATGCAGCACAATATGCCAAATGTTATTCCATGTAAGGGATCAATGGATACTTTTTCACCGTTCCTCCATTATCCCAGCTATTCCTGTTAGAATTCTTTTATGCATTATTTGCTTTACTCCTTGCTCCTTATTTCTCTGAATGACCAGGTCTCTCCGATCTTTAATTGAAGCCATTGACCATCTTTGAATGCTGATCATTCTCAGCTCAC
The DNA here is from genome assembly GCF_053919585.1 of Euprymna scolopes. Classification (NCBI taxonomy): domain Eukaryota; kingdom Metazoa; phylum Mollusca; class Cephalopoda; order Sepiida; family Sepiolidae; genus Euprymna; species Euprymna scolopes. The sequence continues at coordinate 34,000,180 of NC_136487.1, forward strand.
ATCTCCCTGTCTGATGACTTCTTTGGAAGCTAGGCATCATTTATAGTATGTTTGCTCTCGCCGACACTCTTCAATGTTTTCATTGAAAGAATTATGACAGGTACACTTGAAGACTATCAATGAACAGTCAGCATCGGTGACAGAACAATCACAAACCTGCGTTTTGCTGATGATGTAGATGGATTCGCAGGCTCAGAACAAGAACTGGAGAACCTGATGAGGCAACTAAACATCCTACAAAGCTTATGGCATGAAAATCAGAACAAACAAAGTAAAACTGATGACAAATAGTGACAATGGAATTCTAGCTCACATCACTGCAAATGTAGAAAAGCTTGAAACCCTGAAGAATTTCAAATACCTTGGGGCAATAGTTTCAGATGAGGTGTCCAAACCTGAAGTATTAGCCAGAACTGCAATGACAGCTGCAGCATTGGCTAAGTTGAACATCATTTGGAAGGACAAGGCAATCAAGCTCAGCTTAAAGATAAGATTTGTCCACTCAGTTTTCTTGCATGCTTGTGAAACATGGACCTTTTACAGCAGAATTAGAGACGTTGATTTAGGCCTCAGAAATGCTTCAAAAGTCTGTTTGGCATCTCTTACAAAGACCGCGTGAATAATGAAGAGGTTAAAAACAGAATAAGGTAAGCCGTTGGTCATTATGAAGATCTCATCAGGTGGTACAAACTAAAATGGTTCGGCCATGTAACAAGAGGAAAAAGTCTTGCCAAGACAGTGCACCAGTGAACAGTCAGAGGAGAAAGAAAGAGAGAAAGACAGAAGAAGAGGTGGGAAGACAACATCACACACAGAATGGACAGAATTGAAGTTGAGCGAGGCAGTCAAACATGCTAATGACAGGGAAGGATGGAGAGGATTAGTTGACAGGTCATCTACAGCACCCCAACAGCATCCGCCACAGAGAAGGTGAAGTGAGGTGATAGTATACTGACCTTTCTACTTCTTTCTTGTCTTAAGAAAAGGTTATACTACCTTTACCACCGTGTCTTGAAATCTTTTTTTTTTTTACATGGAGGTCACCACTTATCAAAGCCCGGACGCCACTCAGGGAAAAGGGTTATTGCGTGTACAGTAATCAATGAGATAGTATTGTAGTAATCATTAGTATTGGAGATTTGATAAAGTGTCTTACTTAAGAGGGCGGTTTGTCAGGAATTTGTTTATGTTGGACTTGAAGACATCCAAGTTGTAGTCAGGTGGGAAACAGGCAAACGGAAGAGAGTTCCACAGTCGTGCACTTCTGAGAAAGAAGCTCTGCTCATGGAATCTACATTTGGATTTAGGCACAGATAAAGAGTGGGGAAAATTACTGACAGTGGTTTCAGCCAGACGGGTGTTTCTTGTGAAAGATTTGCGAGGGGGGACGAGAGATTGGAGCTCAGATGAGCACTTGCCATGGAAATAACGATAAAACAAAGACAGGCTCGCAACGTCTCTTCTGTGGGAGAGAGGCTGCAGGGAAGAGAAAAGGGCATCCACTAAGCTACGAAGTCTATTTTGTACTCTGTCAAGGCAGGATAGGTTGTTTTTAGCAGCTCCTGCCCAGATGTGGCAGCAGTACTCCATCCTTGGGCGTACTTTGCTTTTATACAGATGGAGAATTCATTTATCTGAATTTCCAGCTTTGAATTCCTTTGATTTAAGCATTAATTTTAGTGTGTCCTTTTACTTATAAATTGCAACGTTTGACAATTCTAGAGACAAACCCAACCATTTTTTCACATATCTACTGATATTCTATTGCCTCAACTGTGCTCATAGTGGTTTTTATACATGAGAAGAGGACATCACAGAATTGGGTGTGAGCATGTGTTAAAGTATCATCACTGGTAAATCGTTTTTGGACACTCATCAATTGTTTTGATTGTCCTTTTAATCTGATTAGTGTCATTCTAGGTCTCATCATACTATCTACAAAAAAGCTCTTTATCGGTTCTTCTGGTACGGTAAGGATTTTCTAATCACCTGCATGTAAATACAAAACAAAATAGACATCAATCATATGACTACTACATATTGAAAAAACAAGAGCATTATATTCATCTCAATTGTTAAATAAATACAGTTCGTTCAACTAACATTCTAATCTACAAAATACATGCTAAATCATTCCTAAATTTTGAAACTGAATCATATTTGAAAACCTTGTTCTATTTTAATTGTGTTATATTATAAACCCTTTTTAAGAATTCAAAACACAACAACCATTGGTGTAAGCAACAGTCCGTTTTTTATTTCTCCTGTTGTTCTTGCTTATGGTAGATAGAGAGAGAGAGAGAGAGAGAGAGAGAGAGAGTGGGGGAACGACAGAGAGAATTATCATAGCGTCCACTCGGTTGACAATCAAATCTCCAACTGCAATCTTTTTCCTTCTGTCACTTTTTCTTATCAATCTTTTCAAAACATCCACATAACCAGATTCCTTTCTGTTACATTTTTCATAAAAATAACAAGGTTTGTTTATATTTGCGAGAAATATTGAAACAATTCGCGTTTAGCTTGTCAATTTCTGACATTTCATCCGCAGACGCGTGCCACATTTTAATTCATGAACATACATATATGTATATACACCTATACACATGTATATACTAGCATGTCAACCCGGCTTAGACCGGGTCATTCGTGTAACAATTGTTCTAATAATCCTTAATTTATAATAAAGACATAGTGACCAGAAAGTGATTAATGTTGGATTTGTCTTGTTATTTTTTATTATATATATATATATATATATATATATATATATATATATATATATATATATACTAGCAGACCACTCGACATAGCCTGATCATAAAATATGCATAAATATGATATTTAATTTATGCAGAGTTTGCATTTATTTGGAGTCAATCCTCGACTAATTGCTATATTGTACCCAAAATATTAAAAACAAAATATTATGCTTTTTTTAAAAGTTCACTTCTTGTAAGTAAAAGAAAATCATTCGAACTAAGATCAAAACCGAAGCATAAAGACAGTGAGACAGGTAGGATAACCATTAGGCCAACTTGACACTATCTTTTAAACTGCTTTCAAACCTACTTATTTTTAACGTAAGGAAGCTGTCCTGTGATTAATTCCCACATGCAAAGCCGTCAAACAGTTGACAAACAGATAAAAATCCAATAACCTCTCCAAATGTAAATTTTTCAATTGTGACCCTTTGACATCTCTTTTGTCCGGATGAAAACGGATTAAAAAGTTTTCCATATGTCTGAATACCCTAAATACCAAATTTCAAGTATATAGGTTTATAGTTGTCCTCACACACACACATTCTTACTTCAGCTCAGCTTTGCTCGAGCCCTCTGTACTGTTCATAACTTTATGTGCATATGTATATATATATATTAAAAAGTTTGTCCAAGTAACCAATATCTAAAATTTCAAGTGTTTAGACACAAAATTGGCGGAGGAGTTTGGTAGAATATGCAACGGTCACCTCTTTCAACTTTGACATTTTGGCAGCCAAATTTTCACAAAAATTAATTAGAAAGCTTGTTGCATGTCTAAATCCCGTTTATGTAAAATTTCAAATTTTTAGACCAAAAATTTGCTGAATAGTTTGCTAGAGACTGCAAAGGCCAACACTTTTGAACTTTTATCACTTGGCAGCCAAATTTTCGGCCAGAAACCAATAAAAATGCTTGCCCTATGTCTGAATACACTTTATGCAAAATTTCAAATGTTTAGAGCAATAATTGGCTGAGTAATTTGGTAGAGATAGCTGATGTTAACTTTTTAAGAAACTTTTACTCCAGTTTTGACCACTTAACATTTATTGTTTTGGGGTCAAATCAAATTAAAAAGTTTGATCTATGCCAAAGGAACCTACATCTACAATTTCATGTGTTTAGACCCAAAATTGGCGGAGTTGTTTGGTAGCGTTTTCAAAGGTCAAATCATTGAACTTTGACCCCTTGACAGACAAATTTCTGGGTAAAAACTAATTAAAAAGATTTTCCCAAATCTCAATACTCCTTATCTCGGGTCTATAGACTGAAAATTGACAGAGTAGTTTGGAAGAGAAATGTACACACATAGACATACACACACAGATATTTTCACTTTTATAGATATATAGACTAGCAGTTCAGCCTGGCTTTTCTCGGGCCCTATGTACTGTTCATAACTTTATGTGTGTGTGTGTATATATATATATATATATATATATATATATATATATATATATTAAAAGTTTGACTCATGTCCAGGTTACCTATATCTAAAATTTTAAGAGTTTAGATTTAAAATTGGCGGAGGAGTTTGGTAGAGTCTGCAAAGGTCAACTTTTTCAACTTTGACCTCTTGGCAGCCCAATTTTCGCCCCAAAACTGATTAAAAAGCTTGTTACATGTCTGAATACCCATTATGTAAAATTCCAAAAGTTTAGACCCACAATTGGCTGAATAGTTTTCATTGAACTTTGACCCCTTGATAGCTAAATTTCTGTCCAAAAAACCGATTAAAAAAATTTTCTCAAATCTCAATGGCCCTGATGACAAATCTCGACTCTGTAGCCTGAAAATTGACAGAATAGTTTGGTAGGGAAATGTACATACACATGCACACACACAGACAATTTCACTTATATATATATATATATAAAATTGAAACTTCAATTCAAACAGTAAATTAACTTTTCATTGCATACACGCTCGACAGACGCCAAAAGCTGTAATCAGACAAACAAATTTTGACTTAACTCCTAACACATGCAAGGGATTATCGCCACCATTGCATATAAGAAGAAGACAAATAATAATAATAATAAAAAAAGTACATCTGCCCAATTTCCTGAAGATGAATATTTTACTTTTCGAAAATTTGAAAGAAAAAAAGGAAGAAAAAATTGCTAACCGTTAAATGTTAATTTATTATTTTAACAGTAAATTACTTTTTATAAGTGAAACTGTTTTTCCTGATTGAAACAATCTAACCCAAGTTGAATGGGTGACATAATGTATCATGTATTTCTTTCTATTAGTTAATTAATGTGAGTTTATTTTAATCATTATGTTTTTTCATAAACAATTCTTTCACTTGCTAGAGAAATGCTGGTAAAATTTAAGTGCAATTTAAACTTGTCCGTTTGTTTTTGTTGTTTTTGTCTTTCTGTCTGTCTTTTGGAAGGGGATACAATTAAAAACTAGGCTTTAAACCAAGGTTATGTAACTATGCACAAGTAAAATTTAACAAAGAATGAAGTACCGCATTGATTTTTGTATTTGGATGTTTTACAATATTTGTCCTTGTCCATAATCAGCAATTTTATTTTGTTTTAATTGAAATTTTTAAAATTCTAGAAATAAAGAAATTATAGACTAATATAGATTTGATTAATATTATTTTGTGAAAAGAAATAATTTTGCTTGCTTTTTATTTCAGTTGAAAGTTACAGATGAATAAATAATTTATATTTGTTTTTATTACAATAAGTAAACATTTAAAGAAGGAAGTTTCTAGGGAATATGTAATTTACAAGCCGTCCCGAGTTGCATATATATCCTAGTCAAACGAGATAACAACATTATCTTTTTGTAAGTTAGTGTCAAGATCCTCCTACATAGAGCGCCTGGTATTCCTTAATAGTCACCCATTTGCTAATGCCCAGGCTCGACGTTGCTTAACTTCGGTGATCTCATGAGAACTGGTGTTTCAACGTGATTATGACGTATACATACATAACATAGCAGATGTTTGTTCATGCCTGCAGTTAGCTATATGTTTTTGTATAATAAATTAATTTTGTTTTTGAAGTTTACTATTTCGTATTTTCCTCTAAACATAATGTACGGTTTCTATTATTTAAGTCATATTTTTTTAGATTTCCCAATTGATATTTGCGCTTACATTTTTCTTATTGTTTCTATGTATATTTAAATAGCTATTTCTGTACCGTACTTTGGAGTAATTGCACCAAATCAAGAGTAATTGCGCCAACTAACTAAAAGTTCTCTTTTACAACCACACATATAAAGAGCAGTGTTTTTAGTTGGCGCAATTGCCCCCGGATTTGGCGCAATTACCCCAAAGTACGGTATTTTTATTCCTGAATATCATTATATGATTATTCTATCATTTGCACTTAACATTATATGCATGTGCATGCGATTTCTTCATTAGTGGTATTATTATTTACTGTTGTTTTGTATATGAAATGAGCTAGTAAACATTTATTTATTAATGGACAGTCATTTTTTATTCTACAATTACAAAAATTGGTATTTTTATTATTATTATTATTATTATTATTATTATTATTATTATTATTATTATTATTATTATTATTTTCTGTGGATATCCCTGTAAGTATATGATGTATTTTTATCACTTAATCTGGAAGTTCATAGCATATTGCAAAGAGAAAATTTCTGTTGAATATCAAATTCACATATTGTCCCCAGTCGCATGTATATCCTGCTAAGGGAGATAATGACGTTAGATTTTTTTCAGTTCTTGTAAGGAGGGATTGATTCCTTCTTATATATGTCATCTGATACTGACCAGTCTCAACGTTGCTTAACTTCGATGATCTAATGAGAACCAGCGTGTCAAAATGATCATGCCATATACGGATATAGATATAGATCTACGATTGTTTTTCATTGCAATGTCATTAAGTATGGCTTCTTCTAGCCTCGCACTTATTAATACAGAGAAGGCGTTGATTCATATTCTTTGTCAGCTGACATTACGATGCAGGTGTTTATTTGATTGATATTGTTATTTTTTCTTCATAGCTGCAAATGTAGATGCATGTGGCATATCTGCAGAATGACAAGTAATGCACGATAAAAAAACTCTTGCAGCTGTCAGTGTGCATCTCTATCTTACTGCTCAAATTTTATCATAATGTTTTTTATTCTTTTTTTTTTTACTGCATTTACAGTGTTTCAGAACCACTAAAAGGAACATCTCAAACATGCGGGAGTGCAAGCTGAAACAATAGCCTCTCCGAACCAGGGACCAGTCTATTTTAAAATTGATTTTTATGTCAGAAGATAATGCAGTGCCGGCCGATGCTGGGGACTTGTTGACCTGCCACAAATCTTAAAAACAACTTTTTGTATAAAGAATAAATGTTCGTATTTACTTCTCTCCCTTTGAGGGCAGACACAATATCGGCTTTTAATGTGTGGAATATCCAACTCCCCAAAAAGGGCATTCTGAGAATTAAGAACAAAAATAATCTAGAAATACCTTTTCTTCAGCGACCGAGGTCAGAAAATACCAAATGCAACAGCAGAACAGATACTACACCTTTTTCCTTGCTAAAATGCCACGCAAAAAAAAATTCTTTAAAAAAAAAACGCAAAAAGAACAAAATAAAAAATCAGAGAATTATCCATTTTTATCGAAATATTTAGCAGTTTTAAAAATTATTATCAAACTAAATGTAAGTTATAAACGTTTGATTGTCAAAGGCATATTTTTTTTAATATATATATACTTTTTTTTTACACAGTGGTCACCACTTATCAAGGCCCGGATGCCACTTAGGGATAAGGGTTGTTGCAAGTACATTACGTTAGTGTTGAGATTTGATGAAGTGTTTACTTAAGGGGGCGGTTCATTAAGAATTTGTTAACGTTGGACTTGAAGACATCCAAGTTGTAGTTAGGTGCGAAGCAAGCAGACGGAACAGAGTTCCACAGGCGTGCAGTTCTAAGAAAGAAGCTTTGTTCATGGAATCCACGTTTTGATTTAGGCACAGATAAAGAGTGGGGGAAATTTTTCACAGTGGATTCAGCTAGACTTTAATAATACAAGATATGTTATAATATAATATTTTTGTTCTGGGATTGAGTTATGTTTGAGCAAAGTTCTGTTTTAATTTTTTTAATTACCCAAAATTTACAATTAACTGAACAGATCACACGTCTCATGTTTCTGTGAATAGTTAGAAAAAGAGTGACTCTATTTTTCAGCATTAGCATCTAATTTAAATATATCAGAGATGTAAGATATCTGATTTGTAATTGGTGATTATTTAGTTGCCTTGTTTTGTGGCATATCAACCTTTTTTGGGTTATTTAATGCCAAATTCAGTAGTTTTGGAAAAGCTTTTTATGCTTCAAGTGTTTTTATATCTAAAAATATTTATTGATAATGTTTGGTTTGGTTGTTTTGTAAATGAAATTTGTTGTTTTTTGGTTTTTGGTTTTGCAGAACATGATTGAGTTTTGCAAAGGGAAAGGAAAAAATGCAATAACATCAATGGGTGGTGCAATTTTGGTCGGGAAGTTGATACCTGTAGACAGCTTGATCTGGTAGCATCAAACTTTTTAATGGAATTCCACATTTTTTATGATTTTTAAAAGATGAGATTTTCGCTTAAATTTGCTATTTTTTAATAAGACAAATTCTGATTCCTGTCTTGATTCTGTCTTTCTCTCGCTTTATCTTTTCTCTTTTCTTGCTTTTCTTCTGTTTGTCTCATCTGGTCTTACTTCTCATCTTCCCTCTCTGGAAATGCTAAATTTGTCATACTTCAAACGATTCACGTTGAGGAGAGGAAGAGAGTTAGAAGACTTGTTTCGTCCAAGAATGAGACCAACATGCGTACATGAGGGCCGTTCCTTTAATGTTTTGTTTTGTTATTTATTGAAAAAAAACATATTTTCAAACGTTTATTGTGCATAAAACAAACGTTGAAATGCCTTTTCACACATAAAGCTAATTTTAAAAGCAAAAATAAAGTTTGAAAATATCAGTCGATACTTTCTATATGAAAGAAAAAGCTTTTGCTAAATACTTCCCCCAATAAAATAATGCGATTCTACATTTATTAAGCGATTATGTTTGAACACCCTAAAAAACATAAAGGAAAAAAAAAGCAACAAAAAAAAAAAACAATTGTTTTAGAATTGCCCGGGTGTTTGGATTTGTGTGTTAAGCAAAAAAAAAATGTGGTAGTAGGTAGGCAGGCTCGAACCTGTATCGTGAAGGAGGAAAAGAACGGGGTAAAACCTAACGTTTATGCTGATACGACCACCGCCAAACCGGAGTTGACATTTTTTAAAATTAAGGCTAGACAATCTAAAGGAGAGGATAACTTTTAAAAATATTGGGGAAAAGGTGATCCCCCCCTCCCGTAGAAAAGTGCCTAGTTGAAGGGGAAGATATTAATGTTTTTAGCCAATTTTTCGATATTTGTCGTATGAAAGGTCGAACTTTAAAACAATACTGATCTTGGTAAAATCCGTCGCCTCTATTGAAAGTTTAAGGCAGGCATGCAAACAGACATACATACATACATTTATATATTGGTAACTAAAAATTTTCGACCCAAACTGATGAAAAAGCTTGCCCTATCTCTGAATACCTTTTATGTAAAATTTCGAATATTTAGACCAGAAATTGTCTGAGTAATTTGGAAGAGACCGTAGAGGTCAATTTTTTTAAACTTTGACCCTATTATGACCCCTTAAAATTTATTGTTTTGGGCTCAAATTAAGTTATTAAGTTAGATCCATGTCCAAGGAACCTATATCAAAAATTTCAAGTGCGTAGACCCAAAATTGTGAGTTGTAGATCTGTTTCGCATATAAATTTCATGTAAAATGATTTCCTATTTTTGGCCATCCTAGCATTTTAGGAGAGTTAGCAATTTATTTATTTGTTTATTTATTCATTTTTGCTACAGAAGATAAAATCTGCAATGCTATATATATATATATATATATATATATATATATGTATGTATAATCTAAGGTTATTTTTTCAAGAGGTTAAGTAGCCAATGAAGTGCAACGACGTTAATACAAGCGTGCTCAATACTGAAGTAGAGCAGAGTATACTCTTTATTTGTTTTTACATAAGTAGTAATATGTTGCTACACATTCAAGAGCATGTTGCGGTCAACTAGCTACCAGTACCTAGAGACCTTTGATGACTGCCTGCTACAGTCTAATATTATAGTGCTGCAGTTGATCTCAGGGATATGATCTTGTTTACAAAGCTCGTTCCAAAAAAGTCAGGTCTCCTATGTTTTAACTCAAAAACTAAAACGTTGAAGAGCTATGAAGACGGGAAAAAACGAGCGATCTTTTTGCTGCAGAATTTATTTTTCTACATAGTCATTACCATTCTCAATGCATTTTTGCCAGTCTCTTTTTATGCTTGGATCATAAAAGTTGTGAGCGTGCTTTGTCATTCACATCTCTGTTGTAACTCTGAAATCAACAAACCCACAACTATGTTGACATCAATTGCATCGGTTTCGTAAACAATCAACAGGTGCCAGTGAATGTTAATAGGTTCAATTTTTTCTGCATGGCGGAATTCAATTAGTTGATTTTTAATTTTTAATCACTTTATGTGCGTATCATGTTGATACAGTGATAACGTCACCAGCCTTGAATGCTAGTTTCGGTTTCGATTCTAGGAGATAACACCTAAATACTTTTTTTTTTATTTTTGAAATCACGACTCTATAATAATATATACAAAATCTGGACCAATTAAAATATCATATTTAAGCGTATTTTACGCCGGAGCAAAACCGAGCGACTCCACCTGCTAGTATACCTATATATATAAAAAAGTGAACATGTCTGTGTGTCTGTGTACATTTCCCTACGCAATAACTCTGTCAATTTTTAGTCTACAGACTCGAAATTTGATATAGAGTGTACTGAGATTTGGAAAAATCGATGTGATCGGTTTGGGGCCAGAAATTTGGCGATTAAGGGGTCAAAGTTCAACGATTTGACCTTTGAGAACTCTACCAAACTCCTTGGACAATTTTGGGTCCACGCACTTGAAATTTTAGATATAGGTTCCTTGGACATGGATCTAACTTAATAACTTTATTTGAGTCCAAAACAATAAATTTTAAGGGGTCATAATAGGGGTCAAAGTTTAAAAAATTGACCTCTGCAGTCTCTTCCAAATTACTCGGACAATTTCTGCTCTAAATATTTGAAATTTTACATAACGGGTATTCAGAGATAGGGCAAGCTTTTTCATCAGTTTGGGTCGAAAATTTTTAGTTCCCAATATATAAATGTATGTATGTATGTCTGTTTGCATGTCTGCCTTAAACTTTCAATAGAGGCGACGGATTTTCTCAGGATCAGTATTGTTTTAAAGCTCGACCTTTCATACGACAAATATCGAAAAATTGGCTAAAAACATTAATATCTTCCCCTTCAAATAGGCACTTTTCTACAGGGGGGGGCACTTTTTTCGCCGATATTTTTTTAAGTTATCCTCTCCTTTAGATTGTCTAGCCTTAATTTAAAAAAATGTCGCTTCCGGTTTGGTGGTGGTCGTAACAGCATAAACGTTAGGTTTTACCCCGTTCTTTTCGTCCTTTGCAGTACGGGTTCGAGCCTGCCTTCCTACTACCACTTTTTTTTTTTTTTTGCTCAACATACAAATCCAAACACCCCGGCAACGCTGGGCTGAAATGCTAGTACTTGCACAAACCTGTTCTTTTCCTCCTTCGCGATACGGGTTCGAGCCTGCCTATCTACTACCACTTTTTTTTTTTTTGCTTAACACACAAATCCAAACACCCGGGCAACGCCGGGCTGAAATGCTAGTCTATAATATAAAGGTGAATATCTGTGTGTGTGTGTGTGTGTGTGTGTGTGTGTGTGTGTGTGTGTCTGGTCACGAATAGGCTCCTATATGGTTGACTATTTAAAAAAATTGATTACATATAATGATAGAAGATGTATCGAGACACACGAATGGGTATGTTTGATCTGGCAGAACGGTGGTTCATTAAAATTGTGGGGTTTGCGTTCGCTCCTGGTCCACAAAGTATGGAAATAAAAAATATAAAAATTAAAAAAAAACGTTTACAAGTGTTTTTGATATAGATGTACGTAATAATACTTTGATAAGTATGTTTTAAATTAAATGGGGATGGTATAATAAAATTGTGGGGTCTGCATTCGCGCCTGGCCTCCATAGAAGGGAAATAGGCACAAACTTTAATAAAGACTTTTCATATCTATCTGCGTAAGTATACTTTGATAATTATGTTTCAGTTTGAAGAAATATGGTATAATAAAATTATGGGGTGTTCGTTCGCACCTGACCTCCATAGAATGGAAATATGTCACAAAGTTTAACAAGGTTTTTTAATATAGATCCACAGAATATTGTGATAAGTGCTTCAGTGTGAACAGGTATGCTATAATAAATTATGGATTTTATCTATTTTATTTTTACTTTCATCATATTTGGCTTTGGTTTTGATACCTCCAAATTCAAAGCTATCTCTTTACAACCCTTCCTTTTCATAACCTATCATACTTTCATAAATCAGAGTTCATTTTCTGTAGGCTGTTTTTGAACCCAGTCAACGACGGGTACTTTTGCTATTATATATATATATATATATATATATATATATATATATATATATATATATATATATGACTACTTAATTTTATCACAGAAATTATTATATGAAAATATAATTTTATGCATACATTTTCAGTATTTACTTCAACAGTGCTCAATACATAGGTAGAGCTAGGTAGTAAGTTATAAAAATATATATGGCAATTAAGCTACACAGAATATTCCACGTTTTATTCTTGTGAGAATTGGTCAGGCTTATGCCAGGCATATTTAAATACCTACAGACACTAGTGTTTCATCCTTTCGGGAATCATCAGTGCAGGGTGTCACGATTAATGCCAGTCAAGAGATTCGAACCCCAGCAAAAGAAGTCATGTCTGGCTTCATTAGTAAGGACCCAAACTATTCGGCTATTGTCAACCGCACAAGAGATACAGTTGAAATTAAACATTTATTCTTATTAAATGCTTTTAATGTCAGTCAGAGTTATCTAATCATTATATGACGATCTGCCCCTATGAGATAAGTTGACCGACTTAATTACAACTGAAAGTGCTCAACAATAAGAAACAAGTTTCTTAAAAGGGCTGACATAATTAATTACTATAATAATTATTAAATACCTACAGACACTAGTGTTTCATCCTTTCGGGAATCATCAGTGCAGGGTGCCACGATTAGCGCCAGTTGAGAGATTCGAACCCTGGCAACAGAAGTCATGTCTGGCTTCATTAGCAAGGACCCAAACCATTCGGTTACCGTCAACCAATATATATATATATATATATATATATATATATATATATATATATATATATATATATATATATATATATATATATATAGTTAGCTAGATAGATAGATAGATAGATAGATAGATAGATAGATAGATAAATAGATAGATAGATAGATGAAATATTAATATTTTGGGGTGTATGTTCACCCTGTATATCTATAAAAATGACTAATATAAAATGTAAAAAGTAAGTATAGAAAAGAAAATATGATGCAAAAGGATCTAAGTTTCCTAAGTTAATTTCTGATAAACCAGGTTTTCATGCTAGTATCTATAGAAATAGTCTGAGACGTATTAAAGAATTATCAAACAGTGGAGATAATTACCAAAACCTTCATTTAATAGGTCATATATTAAAGAGAATGAGAAAGGGGAGATAATTATGATAGTCTTTCATAAGACTTCCTTGATTTTTGTTTTAACTATATATGGTTTTTCTATATGTATATTTGTTTCGATTTTCCTTTCTCATTTTGACAAAATGCACATAAGGTTTTGCACGATGGGAATGAGCATTTTTTATCCATTTAGGCAAGAAATATTTCATCAAGAAGGGGGAAAAAGACGGCGAACAGTTAAGTAGTACTTTTTCTGAATGTCGTCTCATTTTCTAATTTAAGTTCAGGTCTATTACAGCTGATGATTGTCTGCTAAAATGATGGGGCTTCTTTTTCTTGGAGCAAATCCAATTAACGCCTCTTTGCCATATTGGCTGACAATCCATTTTCAGATATCTTCCTAATAGAGCACGCAGATGAATCTATTCCCGAGCACAAAGATATTCATTCCCCTTTTGACGAACCAAAGTACCCTGATTCCTTCAGGCTATAAAACTCATTACTTGGCCTCCCTGGCTTCAGATTAAATTCAAAATTCAACAGACAACTTGTTCGGTTCGGATCAAAAATCAGGGGGCGCAGCTCTAAACGGAATTATTTCGTATGAAAGGGTGCCTTTCTGTTAATAAGAAATTAGGCAGGAGGAAAATTCATTCTCACAAATTTTCATTTTGCTAAAAATGTTTTATTATTATAGACTGAACATTATAACATTACCTACATATTAATAACAGCAACTTCTTATAAATTTAATAATAGAAGATACTCCTCTTTCTCTACCTGCATTTCTATCCCTCATATCTTTCTCTTTTTTATATATGTTTCTACTTTCTCTGTTTCTTGACTCAAAGTTGGAAAAATGTCTGCTTCAAATCATAAATAAATTGTATCATTTGAACTATTCAGACTACGTTTAAATGTTATTGACACAACGTTTTGGCTAATGGAACCTCCGACTTTCTTCAGATGTATTTTGTTGAATTCTCAAGAAACCATGCCATAATAGATAAAGTACTAGATTAAATTCAGTTTAAAGTGACACTTTTTTTGAGGGTAAAGGTTCAATCCTCAGTGCAGGCAGTACTAAAAATATAACTGCAAATTACTCAAGACATCATGGTCGATGGAACCAAAACATGGAATTTCTGTGGATTAAATAAATGATTCCATTCAAAATTTTGTTTAGATTCTCGAATTCGATGGAAAGATTTTTGATTTTGACAGGATGAACCTGAAGAAAATTGGGAGTTACATCACTCGATACGTTCTGTGAATAACACTCAAGATGGGAACAGTCGTCCAAATAATACAAATTAAATCCTCATTTAAAAAAATTCAGAAACAAATAAATTTGTATGAATTAACATTGAACAATTTTTGAAAGGTTCGATTTTGTTGCTGGCATTAGTTTCGCCAGTTCTTTCTTGAATCAGGTACTCATAGGATGGATTACGTGAAGGTTGCCAACATCTTTAGTGAAAGTGGTGCTAAAGGACTAGTAGAAATCGAACTTGACACAAATAGATCATCAGTCGATATCCGTATCAACTTCACTTACACATACTTCTTCGAACAAGTTCTTTTAATCAAAATTCTCATAATGTTGCTTTGTTTCTAGTTTGTGAAGGAGAATAGAAATATGACCTCAAATAATTTTACATAGAATAGTTTTATTCGTATTATTTGGACACTTCAGATTACTATTCTCATCTTAGTGATATTTTCACAACGTTTTGGTCGATCTAACTACCGACATTTTTTTAGGTGTATCTTGTCGAACTCGGGAATCTTTCTGTCGAACTCGAGAATCTGCTCGTAATTTTTAATGGAACCTTTTATTTAATCCTTGTTTTTTAATCCATGTTTTTGTTTCACCAACAATAATTTTGAAGAAATTCTAAGTAATTCACAATTGAATTTTGAGTGTCGACCGCACTGAGGATTGAACCTTCACCCTCCAGAGAATATCATTTACAATTGAATTATACTTAATACATTGTCCACTATGCCACAGATTCTTGCATCGACCATAATGTTGTGAAAATAATATTCAAAATGAAATCTGTAGTCCAAAAAATCCAAATAATACGAATAATCAATCGTCATCTCAAAACCTCAGAAAATGGATAGTTGTCATCTTCTAAATATTGTTAGTGGTAACTTCAATCTATCGATAACATTGACCTCTTTGACTCTCTTCCCCTCTCTGTATGTGCACATCTCTCACTTCCCCTCTTTTTATCCTCCTATTCGTTTCCTCACTGAATTTGTCAGGTTTCTTTTATTCCATTCACATTATTTAAAAGTAAAATGAAATTGTGTATCTTTAAACTTTAGTCATCATTTGAAAGATTTAATATTTTTCATTGTAAAGTAATAACGAATTTAAGAACTGGGAATCATCGACGACAGGAATATGGGAAGAGATTGGCTTGTATCACAATATTAGAATTAAAGATTAAAATGTTTAGAAGTTTTAGCTGCAGTTCAGTGTTTCTTGAATATCTTGAGAGTCATAAGATGTAAACTGCAATATTACGACGAAGATGCGGAAGCAGTTGCTAGGAGAAAAAATTATAGTATTTAATCTGACTGTGTTCACATCACAAAATCTGGCAAGAAGCTGCAAAAAAAAAAAAGAAGAAATATGGCAATGAGATGGCAATGTGGAAGGATAGGCATTTCTGTAGTGACTATAAAGAAAGCCCTGAATGGGGATCAGTATTCCTTAGAGAAAAAGTTGCAAGACTCAAATAATCACCATCAAACCCATGATGTTATTGATTACCTTAAAAAAGAGAACAATAAAGTTCTCGATAACATAAAACAATCAATCATACACGGGTTCTTCAACTGCACAATGTGTAGAACAAGAGGTTGTTAGCTTACAATCTTCACAAAGTCTTACTCTTCATGAAGATCATGATCTTTGTATATTTAAAAGCCATGTCATGTCAGACCATATTTTGGAAAAAGGAACTCAGGCCCAATTCTGTTGGGTACATTGAATTGCTGTCTACTGTTGTAAAGTGCTATTGTGAAGGTGGTGGCAGGACTCGGTTCCAGGTCACATCTCTAGGAAATTCAGAACTGATTGCTTCCACAGATTCATCGGTTGCATTTACTCCCTCAACTCGGCTGATCTATTATATGTGGAGCACATTTGAAAAAGAAACCAACCGTACCACCGGGAACATCAAGGATAAGCTGATTGCCAGGATCAAGCTGATATTCAAACACCTTTCGAAGAATACCATCGCATGTTCTAGGTTTAGGTGGCTGTAGTAGCGGATCAGAGAGACTTCATTTTCATTAGTTTGACCGCCTATCCCTTGTTGTAAAGTTCTTGCATATAGATATATAAATAAATGCCTATACCTAACTTCATCTTCTCTTATCTTATATTCTATAAAAGTAAGCATGTGTCTGTGAGGACACTTCTCAACCTATATACTGAACAACTTTTTAATCTACAGACTTGAAATTTGGTAAATAGGTTATTCAGACATTTGGAAAACATTTTAATCGGTTTTCATCCATAAAAGGGTGTTCTAAGAGGTCAAAATTAAAAACTTGGTAAGTGTAAGTCGTCGGATTTTTCTGTCGGATTTTTCTGTTTGCTAACTGTTTCACGATTGTATATCCATGGGTTCATATTACAGATTCCTTATGTTAAGTATAAGTCGGTTTGAAAACACACTTTTAAAGAGTGTGTCACGCTGGCCAAATGGTAATCGTAGTTGGCTCACACTCATTAGGTTTTGGTTTCGATCTCAGCTCGAGTACTTTTTTGATTTGCAAGAAGTGAAGTGAACTGTTTCGAAAAAACATAATATTTACATAAAATATAATATTTATGCATAGTTTACAGGCAGGCAACGTCAGATAGCTTTCTAGTATATATATATATATATATAAACTTAAAACATTGTTAAATTGTTGTGGTGTCCATATTAAGGATAACAGTGAACTCTTTCACTTACTATAAATGCCGAGATAATATGCCTCTTGAAGTTATGCAAAAGTTATGCATGCTTGCCAGTTGGACTACCATATAACCACTCTCTTTGTTTGTTGCATTTGTTTTTGTTTCCATTAAATCTCCATCTTTCTTCCGGACTCTTATTGGTTCACAATACTTGCAACGTGATTTATTAAGGAACTCATACTTTTGTCACCCACAACACTGATGAAGGATTCTTTATGGAATTTTATTCAAGATCCTTAAAAATTGCGAAATGTAAAAACTAAACGGTGATAATCTGAAGTGTCTAAAACAAAAAGATATCTATGGGTTAAAGTTCCCTCTGTTGTTTCAGAAGAAATTAGTAATCTTATTATATTATTTGAACACTGTGTTAACGTTTAAAGAAGAAAATGTATCATTGTCGAAATTATAAACCTTTAGTTTACTGTTGACCATTAACACTTTTATGGAAAACGCAATGAAAAGGTTTTATATATTGCTTCCTGTAGTACGTTAACAACGTACTTTATAGAGATATTTAAACATGGAAGACTTTGTATCTACTATGGTATAACTGGTTAAATACCACATGGAATAGCACTTGAGAAATGAAGAAAAATTTTAAAAACTTCTGTAACAACAATAAAAAAACGAACAAAAATAGCACAAAAATTGAACAAAGACAGCAAAAGTTTGAAAATTTACAAACATTGTCAAATAGAGGATCAAAAATCGAAGAATGTAAATGATTTTTCACAAAATGCTATTTGTAACGCAATTATCAATTTCACTAAATCTCCAAGCGTTGGTAAAACCTTGACTTCATATTTAAGAAAGTAAGAAGATTTATAATAAATAGATTGTGAAAAAGTTCGCCTCTTACTCTGGGGATTATGGACCACATAATATAACAAGTTCCTGGATTATATGTTATCTCGAAAAACTAGCGACAACCTTTGCTGAAATGTTTTAGCCCCAAAACATCCCTGTTCCACAAAAGGTGAACATGTCTGAAAGACAGAAAGTTTCCTCGGCGTCCGTATCAATCGTTTATAAATATTATGACGTCTTCAAATATTCTGAGCTATCTTCGAAAGATGCAGAAATGAAACATAGTGTTACAAGAAAAGGTCCCCCGTTTCCTGTAAGTAAGAAAAACATTAAATAAGTAAAAATGAGATAGGATAGACCGAGGTTCGGAAATAGGTTCACGAAATAGATTCAGGAGGAATTTGATTGTTTAGAGGTGTTTGTGTAAAAAGGAATTTTGATTGTCAATTCTTTTTTATGAAAACTGAATTAAAATAAAGTCAGTTAAGAGAATGAACAATAGCAAATTTAAATATGTTGGAAAATAAGTCAGGTCGAGAAATAGGTTAGAGAAATTCATTGTCTGAAAAAGTGGTTTGGAAACGTGCCGAACGGACGCATGTTAGGCCATATGGACCGAGCATGTGGCCAGACACGCGTATGACGTCATAGAGAAATGGATTCTCAATATACTTTGCTAGTTTGAGGAGATTAGGCAGACAGGGTCGGACAGACAGAGAGGGTCGGACAGACAATCAGAGTTGGACAGACGGGAGACAGAAGGCAGTCCCCCTTTGGAAGCGAAGGGTTAGAGAGTTTTTATGATGTAGTCGACTTTTGAATTCATGGATGTAAAATCATTGCAAACGGCCGAGGTAATAAAGAAACATATCACCAATTTTGTAACTGCGTCTTCGTGTTGCGTCATTCTCAACAAACAAAGGTAATGTGTTGAGAAGAAACATCCACAGAACTGTATAAATGTCTCTCTTTTCTATCTCCCCCCTCGTCAAATTGCATATGTACTATATGTACGCATTGTCTTTAAATATGACCGCTATACAACAATAGAATGCTAATCAAATTAGAAGGAAGAGAAAATATAACGTTAAAAATCTTAGCTGAAGACGGCTAAAGACTTATAAGTATTAAACAAGACTCTAAAAATATTGAAGAGAGAGCATTGCTCGCATAAGGAAGATACATCAGAAAGTACATTCCAACTCTCCTTCAAACCAAAAAGAAAAAATATTTATCACTACCCCACAAAAATCATTTTAGAAAATGACCGCCTATCCCCTGTTGTGAAGTTCTACATTAGTTTAAAGATTGTCGATATTATTTTCAACCTATCTGATTTATAATTAAGTTCACCTTGCAGAACGAATAAGGAAAATAAAACTCGGGATAGATCCAAATAAATAGATGAACAGGACGGCACAAGTATTAGAAAGTACGTATGGTTATAATCCTTGACAAAAATGCGAAATTACAGTTAGATGGTAGGTCTGACTTATCTATAACCAACTTGCATACATGGAAAATGTTAAATAAACCAACTATTCTAAAACCCAAAAACAATAACAAGATCGTAGCGACGTAAAAAAATTAAATTTGAGGTAAAATTATTGCCAACCTTAATTAAACGGAACTATCAAAAAATTAAAAATGTTTTTGGAAAGAAATACAAACAATTTATTTGGCACTGACTGGATGCAAGAGTTCATTCATTGGGATTCACTACTCAACATGTTTAGTAGAAAATAGTTTAAGAAATCCCAAGAAGTGAAAAAGGACCATATGAAATCCCTTGAAAATCATCTGTATGAAAATAACAAAGACTTATTAAATGAAGCTCTTACGGCAAATCAAGGAAGACACTGAAAATGCAAATGCTTTGAAACGACGCCGAGACATTAAAAAAATTCGAGTAAGCAGAAATTAAAAACCTTTAGCATCAAAAAGAAGTTATTTTGAAACACAAGCAAAAGGCTGACGCTTTAAAGAAAAGGCCAAACAATATTAACCAGAACAACAAGTGGAATTGGCAAATGCAAAGTTGCCTCGATCATACCAGTTTTCTACCATTTCAATTTCTTTGTATAAACGTCTAAATAATAATACTAAATTATCTGAACTTGTGAAACGGAAGTAGGGTGTCATACAGAAACTAATCAATGCTATGACTAAGGAAACACAGATTGTAAAGGATTGATATGGTCTCCATAGTCTGTGACCAAGACGGAAGTTTCTAGACCTTATCGTGATAAACTCTATGAGTAAACTATACTTATAAACTATACTTAGGTTTGAGAGGGGGTGTTGTTGTGTTCACCTTACAGAGAACAATATGGAGAAAGGGGAAAGATACCACTCTGGGTTATGCACAAATGATGCACAATCGACAGTCGGACTGACATATAACACCATTTTAATTTGTTTTTTTGTTCAATATATTTTGCTTCTCCTAAATACAGAATTGTGTCTTTTTGTCGAATCCTTATCAGTTCACAACATTAAACGCAGCAAGATTTTTCGGGTTTTTTTTATTTTGCAGATCTGAATCATCTTCAAATGACAGCAGCAATAAGCAAAGATCTGAAAATAATTTCAAAAATACCGAGAACGTTGTATGTGCGATCGTTAATCATTAACAACATAAGTATTTTATTTATATTCATGGAGTGACAGAATAAGAGGCCCAGAATAAATGACCTTAAACATGTTAATATATTGTTACTAGTTTTGTATGTAATGTCATTTATTGTAGATTACTGGGTGTTTCAGACATATTTTTCTTACTTAAAATTTGTCTAAAATCAGAAAGAGGAACTGTTATGGTTTTTAAATACTAGTAAATTGAACTAAAATTTACAAAGTATATAGTAAATCTACAGGAAAGTGTAGTGGTAGTAACACCAATGTACCTATTAGCTTTTTTGTTATTATTCTTATTCTAATTATTAATACTAGTAGAATTATAATTATTATTATTTGTCGATAATTCCAACGCATTTTGTGAGTATAATAAAACTTATATACTCACAAAGTGAGTGGGAATTATCGACAAAATTTGTTCTTTTTTAATATTTTGGTGATGAGGAATTATTGCTATGACATGTGCAAATGACTCGACAAAATAATCAAAATGATGACGTGATAAACATTTATCTCTTTGATTTTGAAACTAAAAAGTTTATTAGAAAAACTGGACTAAAAAAAAGGTATAATCAAGAAAAATAATTCTGTTGCATTCAGCAATTTTTTGTTGGCGTAAAAGAATGCTTACTAAATAGACACAATATATACGCACGCGCACACACACACACACACACACACACACACACACACACATATGCGTGTTTATTTTCATCATCAACTATCTTGTTTATGTGTATATATATTACGCACACATATATGGGTGTGTTATATAAAAACAAATGAGATAATTGATAATGAAAATAAAAATTGAGTAAAGAACAATATTTATTAATCTGCCAAATATTCAAACAGTGAATTAAATTAATAATAATAATAATAATAATAATAATAATAATAATAATAATAATAATAATAATAATAATAATTTTTATTTAGATTACTTTTTACTATTCATTTATTTATCATTTAGTATTATATTATTCTTTATTTTAATTTCATGTTTGAATATTTGATGGTTACTAAATATTTTAATTTATTTCATATTTTTTTTCATCAATTTTCTGATTTGTTAATTGCTTATTGAGCTTTATATATATATATATATATATATATATATATATATATATATATATATATATATATATATATATATATATATATGATCCTCTGGGAAGACCTTTTCATGTCTAGATAGGCCTCTCTTAGCATTGTAAATTTATTTTTTATCCTGATTTTATTCTTTTATATATATATATATATATATATATATATATATATATATATATATATATATATATATATATATATTATTCTTTCATTGCAAATAGTGCATTGCCAAACTCTGATTTAGGTCAAAATAAATAATTGTCTTCCCCCAAATTGCTCTAGGTTACTTTGTCCCATTCACTACCTTCGAAACAGCCCAAAGGTGACAAAATATTTTCTACGGAATATTTTCATTTTAAAGCTATTTAGGCCTGGACAATATGTCAACATCATCGTCTACTGCCATTAAAAAATAGCATTGGGATCGAATTTTGCCGCTGAAAATAGAAGTTAATAATGGCTGTGGTTTTTCCCCGTAGTACAACAGACATAGAAGAAGCAGCACAAGTTTTTCCTCAAAATACAAAAAAAAAAAGAAAATGTAAGAAAAATATTTGAAGAAATTAAACTTACCTTCTTTGTATATATGTGTAAAGAAGAAAGTCTGTTTTGGAGATCTGGTCTCATACTTCTATTGATCTGTCATGCTTCAGTTTAAAATTTCATATTCATTGCCTGATTTCTTTGAATTTTTAGGAAGCCGCTCCAAACAAGGCATGAAGCCACTTAATGTAAGGAGCTAACACGTACAAAAATGATTATCGCAAATGCAGGAGATGCTTATAAACCTGACTTTTGAAAATACCAAATTCTATAGATAGAATGAAAACTGTCAGCAGGAAAAGAGTTTCAAAAGCCTACAGTTCTTATAAAAGAAGCTACTGGAATAGGAAGCTGTATTCAAATAAGGTATCAAAACAACGAACTGATGAAAACCACAAGACAACAAATCAAACGAGCTGATACAAAGGAAGCAGGGAATAAATTAAACATTCGACAAAGAATACATTGAATGAACACATCTTAATAATATCAGTTTTTATTTATTATCGAAAGAGATGATGGACAATCTCTGATATAGTACATGCAAATTTATAGTGAAGCAATAGTTGCTCAATAACGAACCTCACTTCTCCTGGGCTGGTATTGTTTAAATCTACTGATAAAAAAAGAATTAAATATGAGTGGATCAAATTTATGATAAGACGAGAATGTCTATTTATTTCATTTTATTTTTCTTCTCATAGACTTACCAAAACTTGAGGGGTTACTCTATTCTAATAGTTCACTTATAGTAATTAGCACCAGACTATTACTTAGTCTGAAAGAGTTTTAGGGCTGATTCTTATCCTCAGTCTTATTAAGGGTTAAGTGGTCCGAACTAACCTTGTGACAAAATGCTAGTCTTTGTCACCTGGCAAGTTGTGGTCAAAACAACCAAATGTTAAACTGATGCCAAAAAGTTCACTACTCCAAATCTCGACGCTTTACTTTGAAAAACTCAATTCCAAATCTCAATACTCTACTGTCAAAACTCAACTCTGGAACACGACGCACTGCTGACAACATTTGCTACTCTGACGTCCTTTTCTCCACGTTAAAAAACGGCCCTGATGTCTTACTCTATCCCGTGGGGAGGCTATGTAAATAGTTACTCTGACGTCATAATCCATAATCAATCCAGTTCCTGAAAAATCAGGCTTTTTATATCCAACCGGAAGCATCTCGTTTGCATGTTAGGTGACAATATCACAAGCATATAAAGAGAAAAGACGACCATTTTGTTTTCTTTTTTCTTCATTCTTTTTATCTACACAGAACTCTACAGACTGCACACAAACAGGATTGTACTAATTTCTTTAGTGCTTAATTATAAAAGAGCGACCTATTTTGCCTTTGGTAGCATTTTAGACAGCACAAGGATAGATGGAAGCAATTGTTTCTTAGTAAATCTGGTATTACTAAATGGTCGCATATTTAAGTCTAATCATGCTTAACGTTGCTTAACTGAGGATGAGGTGGAACAGATTGCTAGCTTTCTCCAAAATATTAGATAAAATAACTTCACAATCAAACTCTCTTCTACACTGATGACACCTGGTTTCCCATAGTAGTTGCACATCTCAATCCTGACCAGTTGTTTCCATCTGATATTTGCATTAATTTATTTATTACGTGTCTACTTGTTTATTACATGATTTATAGATGGGGGGGTTGATTATATTCATTGCAATATTTTAGACAATGTTTTATCCTTTATCGAGATTTTGAAAAAAAAGACGATTAGATGACGTAGCATATCATGTTTTATTCTAATGAGAATAGAGTATATCTGCAGTTCACAAATCGTACTGAAATAATAACGTTATTATTTAGAAAGCCATTCTTAACGCGAGTCGACAGGGCTTTGTTAACTATTCTGTAGTTTCACATGAAAATTTAATAAATAAAAGATGGCTGTAAAATTGAATTTAACTTAAAAATGCTTTCTAAAAATAGCACAGTCCGAAAACTGCAGAAGTACCAAAAATATCTCAGTACAATGGTAAATAACTCCTTATAGATTTATATAAAGAGCAGGGATAAGCGTAGACTGAAGAGTTCTTAGTAAAGAGATATCATTTTCAACAAGGAAGACATCTTATGATATTATCTTAATGCAGTCAATTTTGGGGAATTTTGATTTAGACTTTTAGATGTAGAATGTTCGTATTCATCTATCAATTCCACATGATGTTTTATATTAAATCTTTATTAAGCATGTATAGATCAACACTGACCTCTAAAAAGAACGGTTTTAGCACGAAAGCATATTTGAAATCATCCAAATGTGCCACATCTTCACAAACATTAATGAAACGTAAACACATATTTTCAAATCAACTTAATCTCAGAATAAGGTTATGCAATTAAAAAATCCCAAATAATTTTTCTTTAATATGCAGTTTCAATTTGACAAAGTTAATACAATCAAAACATAAATGCATTATTTTTAGATGAAATTATTAAGTATGTAATAGTTGTATATTTGCTGTTAGGAGTATGAATTGCATGCTTGCACTTGATTATATCGATGTTCGGCCGTGCTTATGAGCGCAGGTGTACACTCGAGTACGTGTAGATTCATATTCACCCGGCTGTATAAGTAGTTCCCTTCTCTAATATGCGTGTTTGCGTTATGATATATATATGTAATTGAGTGCACATATACATTGGTATAGCGATGCGTATATTTATAGGTATGTATTTGTGTAAGCATGGTATGTATCAGTGTTTGTACGTAAGTGTATGCTATCTGTTTGTATGTATGTATGTCTGTATATGTATATGTACGTATGTATGAATATCTGTGGGTATATATGTACTTATATTTTCACTTATGTTTAGGTTTGATAGGTGGATATGCAAGTAATCAATATACAAATAATCAAAATTAACCACGCATGGGCGACCACATACCCAGCCCCACATTTAAATCAACTCTCACCTTCATAAAAAATATTTTAAAAAATATATAATTAACCACAGTATATAAAGCACTCACTCAAACATCAATTCCAATTCAACGACCAACTAAACAAACTCAACCATAGATCGCCTCCAAACATATATATATGTATTTTAAATAAAATTTAAACAAAAATTTAAACTACATTAAACTACGACAACAAGCGTATTTAACTGACTTGTCTCAACTAACCAAGTCACCTTTAAAATATACACTCCAAATTAAAATAAGCCAACCTTAAACACACTTATTTAAGTAACCCTCCAAACATTCCATATTTTCACACCATGACGCGTCTCTATCTCCACCTCATCAGCTCACCCATCCCCACAGCAAAAACAGCACACCCACCCCCTGTCACGCACACCCTATATTGAAAATCACAAGACTATCCATGTCCCACTTGAACTTAAAATCTAAAGGTCAACTCTTTTAAAGAATACTAAAACGCAATTACCCTTCCCCCCCCCCCGCCGAAAATACTCCATTAAGAACCTGTATGCTCGCCCAACTTTAACCCCCCCCTCTCTCTTTACTCTCTCTACTTCACCCCACTTCCTCTTTCTCTCATCTAAAAAGCTTCCTTCATCCATTATAAACAAGATAACGAACTATCTTTCTATTATACTCATACCTCAAGCAAGCCGTTCCAGCGTACTCTTCCGAATATCATCACCAGGATTATTTTACCATCTTTGGTATTTTCATAACTACACTATTGATGCCGAGGTCCATTGCACACTTAATTCAATGCTCAAATTCTATTACTCATGGGGATAATTACAATGGAATGGTATATCCACCCAATTTCGGATATACTTTGTCAACACTGAGAAAGCATTTGGACCACACCAAATAACACAATCAACGCAACAACGAATAAGACTGCCCGGTATACTTTTCGAAATATCAAGAAGGAGCGGTACGCCTTCGCTATATGGGAATAACACTTTCTCCCATGGGCCTATTTTCTGCCCACCCGGATTGATAACCCCGAATGACATTGGACTCCTTCTGATAATGGACTACCTAGGTTGTATCAACTTCTCTTTTCGTATAATTTTCTCCATATAACTATCCACAACCACTCAAAAACTATTTTCAATAATTGCGCTGAAAAGTAAAATAGCGTCCATTCGCAGCTGAAAATTTTACTAACTGCATTTCATTTCCTTTGATGATATTGCCATTGTTGAAAATCCATTGATTAAGGAAATTAAAATAACCCCTTCGGTATATTCCTTTGTCAAGCAATAAATTCTTAAATCGAATATATGACTCTATATGTTGTTTTTTCAGAATTTAAAATTGAACTACGAAACTTATATATTGCTCTATTCTTAAATATTGAGCTTTTCCTTTTTGGCTAGGATCTCCTTGAAAGTATTACTTCAAGTAATATCTATCAGGATTTTTCACCTGAATTCTATCAGTGTCTTATCTTGCTTATATATATATATATATATATATATATATATATATATATATATCAGTGGCGACTCTAGCCTATTATTGCTTGTCGTGCCTCCCCCTGCCCTTTGTCAACTTTAGTTCCCAATCCGTGGTCCGTGGACCCAAATAAGTAATCATAGTTGCTATTGCGTGATTCTCCATTGCATAGCACAGATTGACTAACGTACCTTGCATGGTGTTTGTTTTTGTTTTTTTGTGAACAATCAAGATACTATATAATTTGTGGTCTTGTTGATACAGTAGATAAGATATTTTTTCCCTTTCAAAAGTATAGAAGAAAAGAGATATTCATTACTATGAGTAGAAAAATATGTTTATTAGAATAAAGAAATTGATGACAATGACAACTAACCAGGTTAGCAATAGATACAAAGAATTCGTAAATAAAGTCCGTGGTAAAATTGAATGTAGTGAAGCGACTGAAATATTTCGGCAACTGAAGTAATGTTCTCCAAAAACGGCGATTAAATTTTCCCATAGAATAAAAGGTAATATTGATGAATAAAGTTGGGTTTAAATAGCTGTGAAATGATGGATGCAGCAAGAAAAGTTACATACAGGGTTTTTATGAAAAAAAAATTACAAAGTATTTAAGTATCACTACGGAATTCTACGAAGGTTTATTGGATTGACGGGTTTCTTAGTATTAATATAAAATGACTTAAAACCCGTATTTTTCGTAGATTTCTATGATTCAAGATTCACGAAAAAAAAAAAAAAATTCCTCAAAAAAACAAATTCACTCTTATTCAAAACCTTTTCTTTATTAATTAATGAAACAATAACTTCATCACTGATATTTATTTACAATCTGATATACACGCGTGGTTATGTTTACACAGAACTATTCGTGCTACTACATATTGCAACAGTAGTAGTAATCGTTCTTCATGTGTTTATGCGTATGTATGTGTCTAGAGATCTCTCTCCCCCTCTCTCTCTCGGTCCCTCATCCTCTTCCTAAAACAGACATCAGCAGGCTCGATCGTGCTAAATATTTTAGGCACTATAAGTGGGCTTCACTTTGCGGGTGATTACAGAAAAATCTGGATTTCTCTAACATTATGATTATTACGAGTAAAGGTTTGGCTTGGCACGAATTACGGACGTTCAACGTCATAGCCGCTGTTATGGAGTTTTCAATGAATCTGGCGGTGGCCGGACAAAGACAACCCGTTCAAAACAGCATCCTTGTATTATTCCCAGATATATTTATGAATTTTTTGCTACTTAGTTATCGAAACTTGAATAGATATGTAATTTAATTGAGATCAGACTAAGTATGTTTGCTTGAAATTAATGGATGGTTTTTAATCCATTTTGAATAACATTAACCGAATTATTGGTCGTGCCGGGCACGAGTGGCACTAGTCCCATCTCCGCCTCTGATATATATATATATATATATATATATATATATATATATATAGAGAGAGAGAGAGAGAGAGAGAGAAAGAGAGAGAGATAGAGAGAGAGAGAGAGAGAGTGAGCGATAGATATATATTCTCTTAACATCTCTCTTCACTCCTCTTCCTCTTCCACGTACTGTAGCTTTGATACAAGCATATATATATATATATATATATATATATATATATATATATATATATATAACTACTTCATTTACTCACATAAATTTAATATACGAAAGTATAGATTTATGCGTAAACTTAAAGTATTTACTTCAAAAGTGCTCAATACGTTGGTAGAGCTAGTTAAACCCAACTAAACCAGAAATAAGTAAAATTAGCAAAACTATACTTTCTAGAGTAAACAAACAAATCAAACAGGACCTAGAACTAAACCAGTGGGCAAATACTACCGAAGCAATCACCTGGTTTAAAAATATAGAAAACAAAGATAAATGTACGTTCATACAGTTTGACATCATAGACTTTTATCCCTCGATATCCGAAGAACTTTTTAACATTGCCCTAGAATTTGCCGAGGCATACACTGATATATTCTCAGAAGAAATCAACATTAAAAAATGTAGAAAATCAGTTCTAATAAATAACCAATGGATAAAAAATAAAATGAAAAATTCGTTCGATTTGGCGATGGGTGCCAGAGACTCTGCAGAGGCATCAGATCTTGTGGGATTATTCATTCTATATACCCTCACAAACATATTCGATACTACGGATATCGGCCTATATAGAGATGACGGACTAGCTATAATAAAAAAACTCCAACAAAGTCAAGGGAGAAAACTTTAAGAAAATCATACACAAAGAAATGAAACAATTAGGCCTAAAAGCGGACGTATCAGCTAACATAAAAATAACAAACTTCCTGGACGTCACGTTAAACTTAGATAAAAACACATATGAACCATACTTAAAAGATAACGCTACTCCAATTTATGTAAACCCCAAGTCCAACCACCCACCATCAATTATAAAACACATTCCTAACTCGATCGTAAGTAGACTCAGTAATAACTCAAGCGATGAAAATGCATTTAACAGGTCAACCAATATCTACGAAACAGCCCTAAAAATTAGTGGATACGAAAATATCGATATCAAATATAAGCAACAAAACACCAACAACTATAATAAAAGTAAAAATAGAAGAAAAAGAACTATAATTTGGTATACGGCCCCATACAATCAAATGTTAAAAACAAAACTTGGCAAGAAATTTCTAGATCTTATTCAAAAACACTTTCCCGCAACCAACCCCTTACACAAAATCTTCAATAAAAATACCTTGAAGTTATCTTACAGTTGTTGCGAAAATTTAGAGATGATAAGTAAAGCACATAATAACAAAATACTAAATGAAAACAATGTAAACAACAACAGACTAAACAATAAAAAAAGTAGACACCATGACAGAAATAAAACCAACACTAGCAGAAATAATAATAATAATAATAATAATAATAATAATAATAATAATAATAATAACAAACCAACCCCGGACAAGAACAACCATACCATAAATAATAATAATAATAATAATAACGAACAAGATAAATGCAATTGTAGACACCGCACAATTTGCCCAGTCCAAAATAAATGCCTAACAAAAAGTGTAGTTTATCAAGCAACAATATTTGCGAAAGAAAACCCGAATAACAAGAAATATTACATAGGCATGACTTCCTTAGATTTTAAAACCCGATACTATGACCACAAAAGTACCTTCAAAAATAAAAAACACCGTATAAAAACAACACTAGCGAATAAATACTGGGAACTCAAAGAAAGCGGACATTCGCCGGTAGTCGAATGGAAAATAATGAGACAAGCTACCACGTGCAGACACTTAGACGACCCATGTAAATTATGCCTCCATGAAAAATTTTCTATCCTGTACTTTAAAGAACCTCAAAATCTATTAAACTGTAGACGAGAAATAGCAAACAACTGTGTTCACAAAATAAAACTCACTCTAGGATAGCGATACAAAATAGCTTTAAAACTAACAATAACAACAGAAAACAAACAAATAAATAAATCAAATAAACAGAATATACATAAACGATCACATACATATATGTATATATATATATGTATATATATATATATATATATATATATATATGTATGTATGTATATGTGTGTGCATGTGTGTGTACACATAGGTATATTCATATATATATATAAAAAAAAAGGAGGGAAAAGATCTACCTTAAACCACTAACCTAGTTCTAAAACAGATCCTTTGTTCGATAAAATGCATGCCCATTGGCTGATAGGAGGGGGCGCGGTGGATACTAAAAAGCTGATTGGCTAACTAGAAATCCTCAACATATATAAAAACAAGAAGCAACCACAAAATTTGCGCATAAGCCTGACGAATCCTACAGTGGATGAAATGCAGAATATTCAGTGTAGCTTAGTCGCCATATATATTTTATAAATTACTAAATATATATATATATATATATATATATATATATATATATATATATATATATATATATATATATATATATATATATCTTTTATTAGTGGTAAACAGTTACATATGGTCGCTACAAATAGCCATCTGTTTCAGTCAAAGAGACTTCATCAGCCGACCTGGAACCTCACAACGCAAAAGAAAAAATGGAAAATGGGATAGATTAGAGAGAAATTAAAGAAAAATGGAGCTCTTCAAAAAAAGTAGATAAAAGTTAATGAACTTATTGTAAAAAGTTATAATATCTTCAAGTAAGTCCCAAATGCGATCTTTTCTTTTCTTTTTCCTGCCCCTTTTTCCCATTTTTTTTCAAAGCCTTTGTTGAGAGATTCACTTATCCTATGAGATATAACAGTTAGCACATCTGTTATAGATCCAGAAGAAGAGAAACCATATTACATGTCACTGAAGAGATTATTTTTGCTGAAATGGTTGACCACTTCTCTATTTAACACATTCCAGGAACTTACTCATGATACAGAGGAGATTA
Organism: Euprymna scolopes; assembly: GCF_053919585.1. NCBI lineage: Eukaryota > Metazoa > Mollusca > Cephalopoda > Sepiida > Sepiolidae > Euprymna > Euprymna scolopes. The sequence continues at coordinate 34,031,599 of NC_136487.1, forward strand.
ATTGATCTGTACTAAGAGGGAGATCACCGATCACCTTAATTTTCAATATGGGCATACTGATGAGGTTTTCCAGGGTGTTAGGAAGCAATTCTCCTTAAGACAACACTTAAACAGCTTTGTAAGTAGGTAGCTTGTTCTGGTTTGCACTATAATTGGAATACCATGAGGGCCAGTTGCTTTACTGGAATCAAGGGTTTAGATTAGCTCGACAAAATCACACACAGATATTTATATGTTACATAGCGTGTTTTCAGACACAGGAGGAAATATGGGGGTTTGGCAGGCCTGATCACATAGAGTAGAATTAGATGCAAAGTTCTTCACAAAGAGTTTGGCTTTGTTCAATGCTGACGAGATTACTTCAGGTCCATTGATGATGGTTGGGATAGAGCATATGCTTCTGTTCTATTTGTTATTCGCTAAAACTGGTGGGAACCAAGCCACTGCTCAGCTACTTTGGACTTGATAGACTGAGCATACAACTCTCTCGTGCTCTATTACTCTTTTACAATGATTGCTGGTGGTTCTAAAGGTGGCTTTAGTCTCAGTACGTCTATTTCCTTGCAACCAATGAGAGAAGTGATTTCTGTGTGCAATGGCAGCAGCATATTCTGGAAAGAACCACGGCTGTCTGTTAGGTTTTGCTGGAATTTTAAACATGGAAGCAATCCCAGTTATCCATAGAGCATCGATATACTGTACGGCAGAGAGGTACATCTGAGGACTTATTACATTTTGTTTTTATTTTAACTGAGATAGCCAAGTGGTTTGAAGATCCCAGTAGAGACAGAACGGAGGATGAACACAGCTCAGGGAGAATTGTAAAAAAAAGGTCTAAGAGACTTGCCTACTGACCGTCAGTATCGGGCACACAGGTGGGTTCATGAACAATTTGCTTTAGGCCATACCAATGGAGAAATCGTGATAGAACATCCCCTCATCGCTTGTCCTGTTTGTTCGATTCCACATTGTGAACTTTGAAGTCTCCACAGACGTAAATGTTAGCCGAAGGATGAACAGACAGGATGTAGTCAATTTTCTCAGATATGATCTTTAAGATAATAACTTGGCTGTTGTGGGGCCGATAGAAGGCAAACATGAACGTAGTGCTGGGAGCAAGTGCAAGCCGGAAGCACATATAGGGTAATTTAGGGTCTTCTCTGGAGATGTCCCTACCTCATGGAAAGTCATCTCTTATGTAGGCACATATTTCATGCCCATAGCGATTTTCGGGATCAGATTTTTATATTAAGTTAGAGTATTCTTTAATCACGAACGCATCTAGAAAAACGGTTGGTCCAATGCCAGTTTTGCATAGGAGCAATAGGTTTTTAGAATACTATTTCTTTATTGTAAGAAATAACAACATACGTAAGTAAGCATGAGGTCTCTATACTCATGTAGACTCGAGGGAACTATCCAGTATCAGCACAATTTTAATCAAGATAGGTTTTTTCTTTCTTTATTATCGCCTTTCTAATTGTACTAAGCGTAAATATCCAAATCACTATTGTTCCGGTAAGAAAAAAGTGAAATCAATCCTTCTCCATAAACTGTTTTATCAGCAACTCTTGAATAATTCCATTGTGCTAACCCCTGTCCTCTTCAAACTCTTCAATAAATGCCTCACTGAATCTTGCTTACCTAATAGCGGGAAAATTGCCTCCATTGTACCAATATTCAAGAATTCTGGCGAAAGTATTGACCTGCTCAATTATCGCTCCATCAGTCTCCTATCCCTCTTCACTAAAATCTTTTATTCTTTGATCAATCAATTCGTCATCTTGTAAAGCCTAAGCTTGTTTCTGACCAACAGTATGGAATTAGGCAGGCCCATTCTACTGTTATTTTAACGGTTATATTTGAATGCATATACCATACACTGGGTAATGCAGGCGAAGCTAGAGCTGTAGCTCTTGATATATTCAAAGTTTAACGCGGCTTCTTATGAAAATTAAATCTCGTGGTATTTCTTGACCAATACTCAATAAACAGATATTTCCTAGACAAGAGAAAAATCCAGATTATCCTTGATGGCTTCATGTCTAAAAAAACATGATATTAATGCAGGTGTACTCCAGAAGTCGATCTTGGACCTTTATTATTCTTAATATTCATAAATGACCTCCCTGATAAAATTATGTCTAAGATGGGTATATTTGCTGATGACACCACGCTCTATAATAGACATGAAGGTAAAACAAATGTACATATATCCAAGGCAATCACAGAAAACCATTCTGTAGTAGAAGCTAGCTGTAAATGGTTGGCAACATTTAATGTTACCAAAACTAAGCTTATTTTCTTTAATGACTATATAAACTTCTCAGTCAACGATTGCCATGACAAATAACACCTTACCTTTCCATCTTCTTGGCCTAACATTCACAGACAACATGAATCAGAACAAATACATTAAGGACATTGCCAAGATTGCATCAAAGATGTTGGGCTCCCTCTACCATGCTAGAAAATTTTTAGAACCACAGAGCATTTTACAAAGCCACAATTCGCCCATGCATGGAGTATTGTTGCTACATTTAGGCTGGTGCATTTATTACTAGTCTCTTCCTTAGACAAGGTCCAAAAAAAAGTTTAAAATCTAATACGTCCCACACTGTTAACTAAAGCCCAAAACTTTGTCCCATCGCAGCAATATCACATCCCTGTGCCTGTTTTGCAAGTATGCTAATGTAATGTGCTCTGATGAACTCCCTATCGACGTACATTCCCCTGACTAACATAAAAAGCAGCAAAATCCCACCTTGAGGTCCCTCAATGCCAAAAAGCTTTCTACTCTAATAGTTATTTTTTCCTCAGATATTTTTTCCTCTTATGATTGAAATTCCCAACATGTTACCTGCTTACTTGACCGTACTAAACTACAGAATGTGGACAGACATTTCGCTGCTCAACTCCTCACAGTACCTTGTTAGACATGATCTCAATTAGGAGTCCCTTACATTTCGAGTCGCTATATACCTTGTTTAGGGTAAAATAGAGTAAAAATAAATCTACTCCTATCTGGATTAAATAAAGGTTGAAATTTAATATCAGGTTTCAAGTTTGATATAAAGATTTCTACGTTTGAAAAGATGCAACTGAAGAAGGTTGGAGGTTTAATCGGCCGAAACGTACTGAAAAGCACATCCAAGATAAGAGTAGTAGTCTGAATAATCCAAATAATTCAAGTCATTCACTCTATTTATACAATGCTGTTACAAAATAAGACCCAGATTTATCCCAACAAAATCTATCTATATATCTATAAAAGTGAAAGTGTATGTCTGTGTATCTGTGTGTCTGTGTGTGTACATTTTCCTACGCAATATCTTTGTCAAGTTTTAGTCTACAGACTCGAAATTTGATATACAGGGTACTGAGATTTGGGAAAATCGATGTGATCGGTTTTTAGACAGAAATTAGGCGATTAAGGGGTCAAAGTTTAACGATTTGACCTTTGAGAACACTACCTAACTCCTCCGAAAATTTTGGGTCTAAACACTTGAAATTTTAGATATAGATTCCTTGGACATGGATCTAACTTAATAACTTGATTTGAGCCCAAAACAATCAAGGTTAAGGGGTCATAATTGGGGTCAAAGTTAAAAAAATTGACCACTTTTTTTTTTCTCAACATACATCTCCAAATTCCCGGGCAACGTCTGGCACCCATGCTAGTATATCTATAAAAGTGAAAGCGTCTGTCTGTCTGTCTATCTGTCTGAGTACATTTCCCTATGCAATAACTCTGTCAATTTTCAGTCCACAGATTCGAAATTTGATATACAGGGTACTGAGATTTGGGAAAATCATTGTAATCCATTTTCAGCCAGAAACTTGGCTGTTAATGGGTCGAAGTTCAACGATTTGACCTTTGAGAACTCTACCAAACTCCTCCGCCAATTTTGGGTCTAAACACTTGAAATTTCAGATATACGTTTCTTGGACATGGATCTAACTTAATAACTTGATTTGAGCCCAAAACAATGAAGGTTAAGGGGTCATAATAGGGGTCAAAGTTTAAAAAATTTAATCTCTTCGGTTTCTACCAAATTACTCAAACAATTTCTGGTCTAAACATTTGAAATTTTACATAAAGAGTATTCAGAGATAAGGCAAGTTTTTTAATCAGTTCGGGTCGAAAATTTGAGCTACAAATATATAAATTTATGTATGTATGTTTGCATGTCTGCCTAAAACTTTCAACAGAGGCGACGGATTTTCACAAGATCAGTATCGTTTTGACGCTCGACCCTTCAGACGACAAATACCGAAAAATTGACTAAAAACATTAATTTTTTCACCCTCAACTGGACACTTTTAAACAAGGAGGGGGTCGCTTTTTTCGCTGTTATTTTCGAAAGTCATTTTTTCTTTTCGATTGTCTAGCCCTAATTTAAACCTATGTCAGTTCTGGTTTGGCAGTAGTCATAACAGCAAAGATGTCACGTTTTTTTCCTGTTTTCTTTCCTCCTTTGCGCTATGTGTTCGAGCCTGCCTTCCTACTACCACTTTTTTTTTTTTTTTGCTCAACACACACCTCTAAACACCCGAGCAACGCCGGGCACCCATGCTAGTTTATTACAAAACCCAACTACAGAAAATGATTAGCAAATATTGAAAGAAACAATCTGGCATCATAATTATTCAAAATGTTTCACTAAAGTCTTCATTGAACTACAAAGTTTTGGGGGAACCAGGCACAACATCTAAGGATATTGTCTCCCAGCATTTTCTCAATCTTATGTTAAAAGCTTCAATATTTTAACAAGGAGTGGAGTAGGCTTCACTCTATAAGATTAACCACAAAGCATAATCAAGAACCTTAAGCACAGTGCTACTTTCATGTAGGGGACTACTACCAGGAATATAAGTTGCAGGGATATTATGTAGGGAGTTGAGCAGTAAGATGTCTGTTCACATTACACATGAACTTCTGCATCTCAGTACAGTTGAGGAAGCAAGATCCCGGAAGGGAATTCCAAAGTCTAATAGTTCTGAGGAAGAAACTATTAGAGTAAAAGGCTTTCTTACATCTACGGAGCATTACTGTGTAGGGGTGGGACTTTGCTGCTTGTCAGGGAAATTACGTCGAGGGGGCACGAGGTCTTTTAGTTCTTCAGAGTATCCACTATTAAAATACTTATAGAACAGGCAGAGGGATGCAACATTTTGTTGATAGGACAAAGGTTGATGACAGTTCAGGACCTATCAGGTTGGCGACTCTCTTTTGAACTCTGTCCAGGAGTGAGAGACCAGCAGCAGATGCACCAGCTCAAATGTGACAACAATACTCCAAAGATGAGTGAATGGTGGCCTTGTAGAGGTACAGGATACTCTCAGGCATAAGTAACTTTCTAGCACGGGAGAGCGAGCCCACCTTCTTCACAGAAGTGTTAGCAATGCTCTCGATGTATTTGTTCCACCTTCTGTTCCCTGTAAACATTAAGCCGAGAAGTAATGTATCTTTAGCCATAGCTATTAGTGGTTGAGAAGGTTTCTTGTAATTATTAAAGGAAACGAGCTTAGTCTTGGCAGCATTGAATGTTATCATTAATTTTTGATCCCATTCCACTACAGACTGGAGGTCTTCCTTTTGGATTTCCGCTGTTTCCTTGAATATATGTTCATTCGTTTCGTTTGCCGTCAGCAAATATACCCATCTCAGAGTCTATTTTATCAGGGAGGTTATTTATGAATAGCAGGAATAATAAAGGTGCAAGGATCGACCCCTGAGGTAAACCCGCATTTATATCATATTGTTTAAATGTACGACCTTCAAGGACAACCTGAATTCTTCTCTTATTTAAGACAGATTTAATTATGTTAAGTATTCGTCCAGTAATAGCATATGATCTGATATTTATGACAAGACCATCGTGCCATACTCTGTCAAAAGCCTTATATATATATATAGAACTACTGTCCTCCCCTGTGTTATCCAGTGCATGGTATATACGTTCAGAGGTTACAGTTAGGATATCTGCAGTAAAGCAGGCTTGCCTAAATCCATATTGATGGTCGGACAGAAGTTTGGCAGCTGAAAAGTGGGTAAGTAGAGCTTGATTAATTATGGACACAAATATTTGGGTGAAAAGAAGGAGGAGGCTAATGGGGCGATAATTTAATGGGTCATTTTTTCGCCAGAATTCATGTAAACTGGGACAAAAGAATCAGTTTTCCAGCAGTCAGGAAAGCAAGATTCATTAAGGCATTTGTTTAAGAGTTTAAAGAGAACTGGAGCAACATCAACGGAGCATTTTTTAATAGTACAGCCGGAATAAGATCAGGTCTACATGCTTTTGAGATGTCTAGGTTTTTCTGGTATGTACTTAAGAACGGGTGATTTGCAGATCATCTAGCGTGGTTTCTGTCCGCAAAGAAAAATAAGGGAGGGAGTGGCTTGCAGGGTCCAAAGTAGAGTTTGAGGTAAACTGACAGGCAAGCATGTTAGCTTTCTCGGTTGCTGTGCAACAACCTCATGATTATTGGATAGTGGGGGAATTGTTGATTGCCCATTATTTAATACACTGTTGTAGATTCACGAGTCCCTAATTTCTGCACTACAATGTGTTTTCTGGTGGTTTCGGTATATTGTCTCCTAGCTGTCGCTACTTCTTTCTTACAATTACTTCTAGCTTCTATAAACATCTGTCTGATTGTACTGGACCTACATCAGATAAATCTGCAGTATGCATGTTGCCTCTGAGCAATAAAGTCCCATAAAAGAACGATCTCTTTAATTCTGAAAGAGACAGAGTTTGAAAATATGGAGACGCACAGACAAACATATAGCCTTTTATATATTATCATAAAAAATAGTTCCAAAATTTTGTAATACTAATCAGGTGATGTTTATTTCATGTTCTAATTGTACTTGTTGAAATTGTGAGTTCTTCAGACATTACATTCCACAATTATTGTGATCGAATATTTGAGTTTTTACAATTGCGAAAACCTGTACACGTTCCAACCAGAAACTCAATGTCCATCCAAATTAATTTCAAATTGTTGTTTTTTATGCCTGACTTGCTATGATTTGTTTTGGCAGAAGTTCAAAAAGATTCATAAAAATAGAATTCAATTCAAAACTGCAAATTCTATTCTGCTTTATTCATATTTTTGGAATGCGTCCCAAACCTTTTGTGATAGATGAATGTTGAATTAGGCTTTGTAGCTATAATTGAAATTATTATGTTGAAATAACAATATTAAAAATCACATACGTCGAATACTTCTTCATCTCACCGCATATACTTTTGGGATATAAAGTAAAGCTGATTTTTTTTACTTTAGTGCTTGCTAACTTTGTTGATAAATCCTACTTGGTTGGTTGGTTGTTTTTGTTTTACAGCATATCAACCCTTTTCGGGTTATTTAATGCCGAATCCAAAGATTTTGAAAAAAATTTTTTTAATAGAATATATTTGCTGTTTTCAAGTCGGTTTCTATTCAACCTATAGTTGGAACCCTAACAGGTACTACCAATCCGGGTCAGAGTGGACCTGGGAGCAATGGTAATTAAAGGGTGGCTCCACACTCCCCAAAGCCCGCAAGCCAGGGCCTCACCACTGGATATAGTATATGTTCATATCCAGGACCCCCATTGAGGGACTTTTACCCTCTGCAGGGGGGCAGTCGGTGTATTCTAATGCCCCACCGACAGGGCCGGATAAATGCTAGATATACAAATATGTTTTGTTAATCTGTTATGACATATAGTTGTTCGTGTTGTTAGAAAGAACATTTTTACTTTGGGTCAATTTGATCCTGTTTATTATTTTTTTTTTTTTTCATGAATAAAGGAAGTGAAAGGAATCTTCCTTATCTACTTCGTGTGTATTCTTACGCTCCTCATTGACACCGTCCAAGACATTGAATAGGGTACAGTTTCTAATAAACAGTTTTATTATTAACTCAAATCCAATGTCAGTAAATAATTTGTTAGGAACCGTCCTTAGGAGTAATCAACTGTTGTTTATTACATTATTAATTATATATATAATATAGCATAATAATATTTCATTATTAATTATTCTCTCTCCTCTGATCTCGAACGAGTGGTTCAGTGGGGGAAGACGTGGCTGGTTACCTTTAATGCATGTAAAACCAAACTCCTATCTTTCCATCAACGCTCTGATCCCCATCTGGCATCAATTGAAATGGATGGCTCTCGTCTAGGAGAAGCCCCATGTTTTGATAAGCTTCTGGGCTTGACCTTCACTCCTGATCTGAAATGGAACACGTACATCAAGTCTGTTGCCAAGGTCGCTGGAAAGATGGTGGGATCCTTCTACCGCTCCAGAAGATATCTCACTACTGATGCAATTCTCTATCTATATAAGAGCCAAGTACATCCAAGGATGGAATACTGCTGCCATATCTGGGCAGGAGCTGCTAAAAACAGCCTATCCTGCTTTGACAGAGTACAAAATAGACTTTGTGGCTTAGTGAGGGATGCCCTTTTCTCTTCCCTGCAACCTCTCTCCCACAGAAGAGACGTTGCAAGCCTGTTTTTGTTTTATCGTTGTTTCCAAAGCAGGTGCTCGTCTGAACTCCAATCTCTGGTCCCCCCTCGCCAATCTTTTACGAAAAACACCCGTCTAGCTGAATCCACTGTCAAAAACTTTCCCCACTCTTTATCTATGCCTAAATAAAAACCTAGATTCCATGAACAAAGCTTCTTTATTAGAACTGCACGCCTGTGGAACTCTGTTCCGCCTACCTGCTTCCCTCCTGACTACAACTTGGACGTCTTCAAGTCCAATGTAAACAAGTTCCTGATTAACCGCCCCCTTAAGCAGACACTTTAAATATCTACACTAACGTACTGTACTTACAATAACCATTATCCCTGAGTGGCTTCCGGACCTTGATAAGTGGTGACCACCTTGTAAAAATATATATATATATATATATAATTTATATACGGCACAATCACGTTGACACACCGGTTCTTGCCAGATCACCAAAGTTAAGTAACGTTGAGCTTGGCCAGTACCAGATGGCTGACTATTTTTTAAGTCTAGGCGCTGTATGTATCGCGCAAAGTTGTAGAAATTTCCAGGTCGGTATCTGGGGGCGCATTAATTCACTGGGAGTGATGCACCCTCAGTCTTCGTTAAGACAGAGAAGGAAACTCGGATGTAAAAACCTGCAGTTTACTGTATACTCTGTCCCATGGCAGTCGTCTGGACTGACAAAGGTTAGCAGTAATACCAAAAATATGGATGGTTCTACACAAAGCCTTCACCACTATAAACAAATCATCTGTGTGGATTTCCAAGCAACTTAATTGTTGTGGCGGAAGCTCGTACATCGAAATCACCGGGAGAGTCCATCATATATATGATCAATAGGATTGAAACCTCTCATGATTTTCTTCATTATTCAACTGAAAATTTATCATTAAACTTAATCTTCAAGTGACTTTTACTCTTATTAACTGGTGACTCATTAGTAAAAATAATAATGAGCCTAACCGTTTAAACAGTTTTAGGAAATCGGTTCTAAACCTTTTTTCTTAATTATACATATCCTGATTATATAGCAACTTCTCTGGATCTCAGTTCTTATTTGACCTCTAGTAAGGAATGTCAATTTAATCCCGTCAAAACGCCTAAATTTGCCATGGATCTTGTGAAGCTCCAAGCTATTAAGCCAAGATAGATTTTCATCTGGGATTGTCGTTTTTGAACTGCTATTCAGATTAATAATGCAGAGTATTCTATTTAACAGACTTTTTGCTGTCCTGAAAACCCACTACTTCTTTCAAATATTATCAGTTCTAACTAGTATTCTCAAGTTGTCACCTACCTGGTACTGACCGGATTCAATGTTGCTTAACTTTGGTAATTTAATGAGAATTGACGTATCACGGATATATTAATATCATATGCCATTACTGAAAAACATTACATTTCTTCCTTGTCCAATAATTCTTGAAAATAAATAACTTTTAGAATAATATGGCTATAAGTATTTATCTCTCTCCTATGGTGAAAGGATGTGGCATTAGCAAAAGCACTCTAACCTACAAAAACTGCTTGGGCCGCCCTATCGGCATTCCTTGGTAGAGGCGCCTCAGACGATTAGCAATAAATTAGTCCTTTTTCAAAGACAGAAGGCAAAGCCTGTGAGGGTGGACCCCATAAAACTGCACAGGCCCAGACCTACACCGCAGTTAACATTATTACAAGAGTGACTTAGACTCTGTTAAATGCCACAGTGCTAAAAGATAATAAGGTGGTCGATGTTAGTGGTAGGCCCCTGGCAAGCTATACTGCAAGATTCCCATTGGTAGACAGATTTTATCAAGCAGGCCAATGTGTTAATTTCTTTAATCATCAGATACCGAGATTTATCCGAGTTAGCGTTGTTTTAAGGACAATTGCTTCCTAACACCCTTAAAAACCTCATCAGTAAGCCCCATATTTAAAAATTCATGTGATCGATCATCTCCCTCTCAGTACAGACCAATAAGTCTTCTGTGCATTATGAATACGTTGCTAGAATCTGTGTTAAATAGTCAAGCACCTCAGCAAAAATAACTTCCTCAATGATATGCAATATAGTGTCCATTCTGCTAGATCTACAGCAGATGTGCTAACTGTTATATCTCATAGAATTAGCAAATCTCTCAATGGGGGCTTCGTTTCTCGGGCAATTGCTCTTGGCATATCAAAGGCCTTTGATAAGAATGGTATAAAGTTCTACTCCACAAAATCTCCAGAAACGGTATACCTGGAAATATATTTTCAATTATTAAATCATTTCTCTCTGACAGGTTTATAAGAGTAGTGGTGGATGGGCAAAAATCAGAAACTCACAGTATTAATGTTGGAATACAAACTCCATCCTGGGCCAAACTCTCTTCTTGATCTTCATCAATGATCTCCCAAATAACATCTTAACATCATTTGTAGACATTGATGCTGACGGCACTACAATCTATGGCAAAACTTCAAAGGCCGTAAATGATCAATTTCTCTCTGATTCTCTCTCCTCTGATCTTTAGCATTTGGTGCAATGAGGAAAGGCGTGACTGGTTAATTTTAATGCATCTAAAATCAAGCTTCTATCTTACCATCATCAGCGCTCTGATCTTCGTTTGGCGACAATTGAAATGAATGGCTCTTGTCTTGGGGAGGCTCCATGTTTTGACAAGGTTCTGGGCCTGATCTTTACTCCTGATCGGAAATAGAACATATATATCAAATCCATTGCCAAGGTTGCTGGGAAAATGGTTGGATCATTCTACCACTCCAGTAGATATCTCACTGCCGAGGCAATTCTGTACCTGTATAAAAGCCAAGTACGTCCTAGGATGGAGTGCTGTTGCTACATCGTGGCAGGAGCTTCTAGAAGCAGCTTATCTGGCCTTGATAGAGTTCAAAATAAACTTCATAGTCTTGTAGTGGATGTCCTTTTCTCTTTCCTGCAACATCTTTCCCATAGAAGAGATGTTGCGAGCCTATCTTTTCTTTATCATTATTTTCATGACAAGCGCTCGTCTGCGCTCCAATCTATGGTTCCCCCTTGCCAAACTTTCATGAAGAACACTCGTCTAGCTGAAACCACTATTAATAATTTCCCCCACACTTTATCTGTACCTAAACTAAACTCAGATTCCATGAACAAAGTTTCTTTCTTAGAACTGCGCGTATGTGAAACTCTCTTCCGTTTTCCTGCTTTACAACTGACTACAATATGGACGTCTTCAAGTCCAATGTAAACAAGTTCTTTATGAGCCGTTCCCCTTAAGTAATCCAAGTTACCAAATTTCCACTACTAATGGTTACTACGATATTGTCCCATTGACGACCGTACACTTATTAACCCCTATCTTCGAGTGGCCTCCACGCCTTGATAAGTGGTGACTTCTTTTGTAAAAAAAAAAAAAAAATGTATATTTTCAATAAACTATAAAATCTATGTTTTCACATTGGACATCATAACGATTTTCGAAAAAAACCCAAAAAACCCCAAAACATGACAATATGAAAGAATTCACATGTAACCTACATTTACAAACTGTTATAAGTAATTTAGAATTACTTCCCTTCGTTCTTGATTACCTCCCTTTTCGAGAACTCTTCAGTGAAATACGAAACTATTAAATCTCACTACAGATGCATCAGTTATTCTGTTGTTCTCATTTGTCATCACACGAACATAACTAGTAATGTTCTTTAAAAGAAAGGCGAGTCTATATAAGTTTGTTTTTTCTCTCAGCATTTTAGATAAGAGGACAAGTAATATGTAAAAGGGCTTCCAGAACTCTGTTGGAACCATAACTTGGTGAGTTTTCTAAAAGGCTTATTTATTAATAACTCTGAGTGTGACAAAAGTCATATTAAATGTACAGTAAGATATATTCATAAAATATACGCGAACTTTCGAAAAATTATTTGCGTTTAAAAACACAAATTTGATAAATTCTAAGAATACTGTTATCTTTCCAATAAGATATGGAATTGTCTGAATGATGGATTCTGGTTTTTTTTTCTTTCCTTTTCATTTGTTGAAATCCCCAAAGGGAAGAGAAACCTTGCAATAATCTTTATCTGAATTTCGAAAATGAGAAATTGTAAATTACATTATTTACAATTGGCCAGAGGGTAGAGAGATAGAAACATTGTGAAACTAAAATACCAACATGAATACATTGGGAATCATGTATATGACAATAAAATATGTTATTGTAATGGAGATTTTGTGTCCGTATATTTGTAGTCTGAAATCCACTCAAAACAGTAAAATCAGTTGTTTTTAGTCATAATTTATCAAAGCTAAAAGCTAATCGATGATAAGCGTTGATGAGATAGTCGGTTAAAAGATAAAGAATATTAAAAGAGCATTGCAAACGATTAATATATAATAAAATAAGTGTGAACACTTATAAGGGACGGTTTGTGATAAACATTTGTTGATATTACATTTGAAGACAATTATGTTGTAATCTGCAAGGAAGCAGTACCGACTTAATATGTGCCACAGTTGAAAAGCCCTTGCAAAAAAAAAAATCTGTTCAGAGATATTCTGCCTGATGCAAGGAAAGCCCCAAATGTTGCAGTGGCACTTTATCTTGGGATGTATTTGACTCATATACAGGAAAAGAATTGAGTATCCTCTGGAGAAGTAGAATGATCCAAATATTTTTCCAAGTATTAAATAACACCAGTCATTATATGAATTAAGTAACTTTGGTCAACGCTATTCGTTAGGTTAGAGGTATCACAGATTCAGGACCGATTTGGTTTGATTGTTTAGTTTTACGTCATATCAACTCTTTTCAGGTTTTTTAATGCCAAATCTTATAATTCTAGAAAAAAGTTTTATGTTTCAAATTCTTTATATATTCAAATATGTTCTTATGGTGTTTAGTTTTGTTGCTTTATAGAGAAAGATTGTTGTTTTTGTTTTGGACTTTGAAAACATGGTGGAGTTTTGCAAAGGAAAATGAAAAAAAAAAACCCAACAAAACATCAACGTTTTGCATATTTTAGTTCAGGAATCCAATATCTGCAGGCAGCCTAATCCAGTAACACCAGACAGGATCAACCTCGATAAAATTATGAATGTTTTAATCAAACAATTAATAAATCAGAAAGGTTTAATAATAATAATAATAATAATAATGATAATAATAATAATAATAATAATAATAATAATAATAATAAACTTAAACTTTAATTGCGTACCGTTAATATTTTTTAATTTGTTTTGTTTCAAACCTAACCTTTTGTGACCCCGCTAAACTCGCTGATGGGAAATCAAAATATGCTATATAACTTCCTATTTCTAAAACTACCTATATAGCAATTAAGCTGAGATTCCCAATACTACATCTATTGGACTTGAGCTGATCACTGATCTGTATCAACCCAGAGATAATGCACCGGAAATTAGGGGTTACATGCACCGGAAATAAGGGGTAACACGGAAATTGTGGTCGAGGTTTTCCGGTTGACGACCACATGGGCAGAGAGTGGTTTAGGCAGCAGAGGAATGCAGATCAGAGATCCGGCTCTCCACAACCAGGGTTCGAGATGATAGGCTTGCCTTTAATAAACAATTGAAGCTTCAAATCCCATCTTGTGTTCATTAATGCATCTGGCTGTAGCAGTAAGTGCCACTCCTCACGAGATGGAGACCAGCGTCCAAGAAGGCATCATCCGCTGGCCAAGGCAAGCAGGTATGTACGATTATATTATTTGCACGTACACGTCTCGAAGACTTTCACGGCAAGAAACGGTGTAAGGATAAGAGCACACACACACACACACACACACACACACACACACACACACACACACACACGCACGCACGCACGCACACAAGTAAGAACGTTGATAAGAACACACAGACCCGTAAAAGTAAAAGCAATCGTAAAACGATAGTAAAAAGAAAACGTAAAAAAGAAAACGTAAAAAAGAAAACGTAAAAGAAAAACAGTAAAAGTAAACGTTTAATAAGTAGAAGTAAACAAATAATAAACAAGACAGAAACGTTTACGGTAACATATATACAGGACCCTAGTACCACCTGTTGCTGTGTAGGTCCTGAGTCCTTGTCGTCTATGAAGGATGTATAAAGAAGACTATCGCTCATAGAAATATTGCATTGGACTTCAGATTTGACTGTGCTAGAAATTGCAATATTTGCTATCATTAAAATGTTATGTGAATCTCAGACAAAATGAGGAAAAATTGTCAGTGCTAGTATGGAATTGCACTAACGAAACTAAGATCAATGCCCTACACCAAGATCTCAATGTTCATATTTTAATTTTTAGCCTTGCAGCAAACATGTCTTCATAGCTCAGTCATTAATGGCAAAGGAAAAAGTAAATCGTAAGTGAAACATTTTGGTTCAGATTCTCGGTGGTGGCGCACAAGTCATTTTTTTTAACTTTTTAAATCATTACTATATATTGGTCCAATATAATCTATATATATATAAAAGCGAAAATGTGTATATGTATGTTTGTGTGTATGTATGTATGTTTGTGTGTCTGCTAAAAACTTTTGACACACACAACAAAAATTCACAAACCTGGTCCCATATGAAATCCCCACCTTCCGGGCGACAAATATCGAAAAATTGGCCTAAAGTGACCATCAGAAGTGCGTCAACTGATCGATTTTCTGCAGCCCCCCCCCCCAAAAAGTGACATTTTAATGTTAAACATTACATATTTTTAAATCGATTTATAACTTCCCCAAAAAATACGGCCGCCAACTCTTCTACATAAAGTATACACGCGGCCGTTTATTTTGGGTCAACTTGTATTTAAAACCCGCTGAGTCATGTCACGTGATCTTGACGTCAGCAAGCTCTAATGGCGGTCTTAATTTACAATTTAAAAATGTTGTTATCGGTAAAAAAAATTAATTAAAGCTAAACTATGAACTTTTACGCTATGGCAACGTTACCAAAGTTATTACCACATTCAAAATAGGTAGATACGATAGTTAAACGAAAAATAAAGTCAATCCAAACATGTGAAGTAAAAAAAAATACGCTTACAAAAAACATTAACGATCGAAGTTTTTTTTTAAATAAAAACAGCCAGACGCCATTTTCCAGTCTTTAGAGTAAGGCAGACGAAGTGAGAGAGAGAGAGAGAGAGAGAGAGAGAGAGAGAGAGAGAGAGAGAGAGTGAGAGAGAGAGTGAGAGTGAGAGAGTGAGAGAGACGCAAACAGAGAGATGTCTAGACAGCGTTAACTTTTTACAACGCATGCGTCAGATGACGTCATGACCTGATTTACTTTAAATAGTTGATAAACCGAACAGACTTTATATACGCCGCTTTAGTGCAGGTAGTTAAGGCCTTGGTTCATTATCTAAACGTTTTTGGTTCGATTCGTGGTGTGAGATGTTTTTGTTTATTTTTCGATTTTTTTAATTTAAATATTGAACCATTTTTCACGTAACGTTCGTTAATTTTTCCGTTTTAATCGTTCGTTTGCCTTACGTTATTATTTTTTGTGTTTTACCCCCTCACCGCTTAATTAAAACGTTGTTTTCTTTTCTTACTTCGCTTATAACAATGCTTACATCGTCATCGTCGTCGTCGTAACGCTCGACGACTTTCACACATCTTTCACTTCTGGCTGGCCGATTTTATTTTCAAACTTCGCCTCAGGGGTTCGGCTTCGATCCTACCTCCCCCCCTCCCGGCTTCTTTTTTATTTAACACCACACACCCCTACAAACACCCGGGAAACGCCGGGTACCCTCGCTAGTATAATAATAAATCCGAAATCTGCATTAATCAAAATATCATATTGAAGCGTATTTTACGATCGGGCAATGTCGGCGCCCTGCTAATATATATATATATATATATATATATATATATATATATATATATATATATATATATATATATATATATATATGGTGAGATTCTTCTTGGTAAAAGACCCCAACACAAGCTCAAAAAACGTTTTTGTAATAGCATCAAGCAGAGTCTGGTGAGCTCTTATGTTCCTGGTGACAGTTAGGAATCCCTAGCGTATAATCGCAAGCAATGGAGGGCAGTGATATATAAGGGCGCAGAAGACTTTGAAGACGTCAAGAGAGCATGCAGAAAACATCAAACCGCCCAATCATGGAGATCATTGGATTTGTGAGGTGTGTGATCGGGTTCTGTTGACCAAGGCAGGACTTGTTAATCACTTGAAATAATATTGATTATACGGGTTCTGTTGCTGATAGTTTCATCCAAACCAATAACCCTCTTCAGTGACATGCCTGCTTGAGGATGTGCAAGTCGCTTGAAGGACTGAAAAGTTATCTTCGGCACATGGACTTTCAGTGATTGAGGGAGTGGCACTCGTCTGATAAGACGTCGCAATCATCATAGATATATTTATATATATATATATATATATATATATATATATATATATATATATATATATAAGATGACTTCCGACATGGTCTTTTTCAAGAGTGGTTACCTATAAACACTATAATATATTAATATAATAATTTATGTTTTTTTTTTTCATTTCATATAAAAACATGTCGATTGCTTTTTGAAGAACATACATTTGTCTCTGAGGAGTTGTTTAGCTGGCTTCCACTATTCGATGAAACGCATACAAGACGTACTTAATAAAAACTGAATAAAAAATTACGAGTGTGAATTAAATGCATCTCCTCGTTTTGGAATAACTAATCATATATATATATATATATATATATATATTCTGAATATAAGGCTTAAAAGACTATATATATATATATGATTTTCAGAATGTGAGAGATTATATATAATAAATTCCACAGCCAAACAACGTCGCAGCCCACAAGAGCCATGGCAGTCAAAGAACCGGAAGTCCAAGACTCGAGTTTCGCCCTCATTTGGGCTCATCAGTTGGACACATCCGCACTCAGGATTCGAAACCCGAGCCTTTTGCATGCAAGGCAAGCACTCTACCAACTGAGCAAACGCCCTGCACACACGAGAATTTCTATTAACCAACACAGATCAAGCAAACCGCGTCGAAATCCGACTGTGAATATATATATATATATATATATATATATATATATATATATATATATATATATATATATATATATATATATATATATATATATATATAAGCGACGGAGAAATTAAAAAATGGGAAATGTATATTTGTGTCAATTAATGTATTTTCTCTTCCAGATTTTACACATTTCTGAACCTATGTACATATACATATGTACATATAAAATTACTTACGAACAATATGAACAAACATCGAATAAATAAACTAGAAACAAAAATAAGTGCATATTAAAGGACATAAACAATTTTTTATATTTTTTGTTTTCGATTTCTCTTTCCTTCACGATTTTTTTTTTTTTTAGACTTTTTCGAAAGAAAAACTGTTTGATTTAATTTTTTTTTAAATCAGCTTTATTTTAAAAATAAAATGTTTTATTTTATTTTTATTTTATCTGAACCTGAAGATATTTTTGTTGGGGGTTAGAGGCTTAAAGCAGACTATTTTTTGTCAAGGACAGGAAAAATATTCAACAATTTCTTCTCTTGATAAAAGATTGGAATTTACGTAACAATAAGAATGCAAAAGGAAAACCTTGAAGAATTCCACATTTAAAATCTTACATTTGGATAACATTATTAATAATAATAATGATGATATATATATATATATTTATATATATATATATATATATATATATATATATATATATATATATATATATATATATATATATATATATATATATATTGGTTGCTAGCAGAACGTGGCTCCATTTGATTCGTTAGTTCCTATCGCCAGTGCCTATAAATAGAACCTTCCAGTTTTCGGTGATCATGTCCTTCTAATATAACAATATTGCAACAGTAAAGGTCTTTTGTTTTTAGCATATATATATATATATATATATATATATATATATATATATATATATATATATATATATATATATATATTGTTTGTAGCATATATATATTTTCTTTTGTTTGTAGCATATATATATATATATATATATATATATATATATATATATATATGCTACAAACAAAATACCCGTCTCAGGATGAATAAAATTAAATCTCCAGAGCAATTTTGCACCATTTTTATGACCCTTACTGTTGCAATATTTGTATATTAGAAGGACATGGTCACCGAAAACTGGAAGGTTCTATTTATAGGCACTGGCGATAGGAACTAACGGATCAAATGGAGCCACGTTCTGCTAGCAACCAATCAGAAACCAGAGTTGCTCCATAAAAATATTGAATCTTTAGCATTCCAGCACATAATTTTTTCGTATCAACATGCAAAAGATCTTTTGCCTATTGCCTGCTAAATTATAAAGTTCAGGATCTGTACAGAACAGCTACCAACTGAAAAATCTTCATCTATAGGACTTGTACAGAATAGCTACCCATCAGAGACTTTTCTGAAATTAAACATGGCTTCCAATTCAAGACCTGCGAAGATTCAAATCAAGAGATATACTAAACCATATGAATAACATCCTTATACCTAATCTTTAACTTAAAAGTTTTAAAAAAGAAAAAAGGTATATTGCTTAGTTTGTGTCTAGTGTGCCTAAATATTTGAATTTTCGAATGAGCAGTTGTATCCCTAAAAACCCTTTCAAATATTCCGAAGCAATTGAAACTTGTGGAATATTTATTAAGTGGAAGAATAATAAATGTTCAATGTGTTTTTATAACTGCCCCGTCTCCTGTGTCCATCATTACATGAAAAAGGTATTGTCTAATTTATGTGTAAAAACTATTTGAAATTCATCATCTAAAAAATATATGTGTTAGAAAGTAAATGTGTCTATTTATGTTATACAAACACTCCCGTTCATACGAACTGTCAAAGCATAAATGCCAACCTGTCAATCCATCGGCATAAATGCAAACCTCTCAATTATCGGTCTGTCTATCTAGATAGCGAATCACCTCTCAAAGCTTATTTATATGTTCACTCTCTTATATATACGTGTTAATGTCTCCATCCATATCTCACAACATGATGGTACACATGAACACTTAAGACTCTTACTTAATTCATAACATGAATTAAGTAAAATATAACAGTGGCAGTAGTAGTGATGGTGGCAGTCGTGGCAGCGGCAGTCGTGGTAGTGGTGGTTGCAGTTACAGTAGTGGTAACTGTGTAGCAGTGGTGTTGGCAGTTGCAGTAGAGATGATAACGGTGGTAGTGACGGCGGTGGTGGCAGTAGTGGTGGTGATGGTGACAGTTGTGGTAGCAGAGATGGAGGCAGCAGTGGTGGCAGTGGTGCCGTGGCAGTCATGGTGGTGCCAGTTATAGTGGTGGTGATTGCAGTGGTGTTGGCAGTTTCAGTAGAGATGGAGGCGGTGGTGGTGATAGCAGTAGTGGTTGTGGCAGTGGCTGTGGTAGTGGTGACTGGGAGGTTATAGTGATGGTTGCCATATCATCTGCCAACATCCTGCACTTTATTTTTTCTTTAACCAAATCCCACCAATCGCACTCATTGCTGAATCATTCCATTTTCTTACCACTATGAAAAAATTGCAAAAATTGACGTGTAACATGGTTCTATCAAATCTTATTACTTGCCATATTATCAGATTATCAAGAAAATAAGGTGACATAGTTATTACTAACTGATTTACAAGTAATGACCATTAGCTTTTTCTGAAATTTGGGTGGCCATTAGCTTTCCCAGAATTCCAGTACTCTCAGTGCCCTTTCGATAGTGATCTTGATAGTGTTCTCCCTCCTAAGTCTTTCAATCATTCTTAATTCTTCACGGTCATGTTGTGCTAGTGTAAACCGAGGTCGTTGTCATCATTTCTTAGGGCGGGGGTCAGATTATTGGATTTCTTGTAATTTAAACGATTTTTTTTAATAAGGTGATTATTTAAAAATGTTTCATAATAGCAGTTTGTTGGACTAAGTAATATTTTAAATGAATTGCAGCTATGTTATGCTATTATATTGCCAATAACATGGTAAAACAATAATAATAAAAATTGCCTAGTTAAAAATAAAGTTTGATTTGTCAGCTTAAATGTTATTTGGGTCTGACTTGATATGTAGTTTTATATGTTAGATTACATTGCGTCTAGCATGCCATCAATAATAATGGCAAATGTGTTAAACATAGTTAAACCTTCGTAGATGGGATTGGATTACCGGATATATTAACAATCGATATATTAATATATGCGCGTTTCCTCTATTTGTTCATTATGCTTTAGTTATTTTCCCTAGCAACAAGTCACAATAACGTTCAATAGCCGCTATCAGCAAACGTACATTCAGATAGATGCGAAAAAGAAGAGAGGGTGATTTCAAATGTCTTGGTACATAAGAAACCGTGAGTAAGAGCATGTTATATCAGATGACAGTTTGAGATAGATAGATACAGAGATAAATAGAGAGAGAGAGAGAAAGAGAGAGAGAGAGAGAGAGAGGGGGGAGAAAGAAAGAAAGAAAGAGAGCGAGAGACATTAAAAGAAATAGAGACAATAAAATAACTGTTGCTTGTTGGCATGAATTGCTCTGATTCTTTGAATCAGGTATGCACTGGAGAAATCACGTGTTGGTTTCCAACAATTTTAGTGAAATTTAAACTGAACTACAAAATGTACTTTCATTTATTGGTTGACTAGGTGTACTTACACGGTATTGCCCGGACTTCAGTTATTTAATATTAGCTCACTGGTCGGACCATGGAAATTTTATGTTTTGATAAAGCTGATATTTTTCTGGATAACGAAAGAATTAAGTACTTTGGACAAAAATAATAACATGCAGCTAATATAAATTTATAAACATTTATATGAACAGAGTATCTATTGTATTTTAAATGTAGAACTGACTCAAATGAGATGGATTAATGAATACTAATACTCGGAATGTAATATTGTGCCACACAGATCAATACAAATAATAAAATCGCATTGTAAGAGACAATCTTTAATTTACTCCTTCAGTATAGCACCTGTTGACAGACAATGTTCTTACATTTTGCCCTGCTTCTTTCGAATATTCCCTTTTTTACATAACTTTTCACTTCTTTCTTTAGTGAAGGACCGCTGCACATCGAAATTACAACAACTTCCTTTCTGATATCATTACAAGAATGATCATATATTATTATAATGATATTAAAAAACGAAGCTACATCAAAGGGAGGTTGCTCTCATATTCTTGTCTAAGGTTGTTGGATTGACCTTTTTTAAGTTAATTTCACGAAATTGGCATTAAGTTAATTTCACGAAATTGGCATTTTTTGAAGTAATTTGGATTTCGAAAATTATATTTGGTCGTTTTCAAAGCACAACGTACAGACTAACTAAAAAAAACAAAAAAAAAAACAAGCAGAATATCATATAGATATATTGGAGGAATTTGAATATTTTAAAGTTCTACAAAGAAATAATTTAAATTTTTACTTTTATTGTTCACTTATATCAGAAACGGAACATTTGATATATTCTACGAAGAGGGTATATTTGTTTGAAATAGCTGAGTGATCCTGGCTACTGTATTTAAATAACATCTAATAAGTTGCCTTAGTGAACAAAGGTTTGTGGTTGGAGCTAGTATATTCTTTAAGCATCAGGTTGTCAGTATACCTTTCGATGTCTACTCTGGGCGGCTTCTACTAGTCTGTATTAATAGCTTAACCAGTCCATCATATTTTTGTAAGGAGGACCCTGGGTACATTCATATTCATTCAATCAATATTAATTATATTAAATTCAAAAATAATAATGTAAGTTTTATATAGGCGAGAAACGCATATACAGAAACACACAATGATCTCTTAATTTTACTAATATAGAAATTTGGAGACGTGATCCTTAAAGGGAGATAACTTCAGTTTTAACATTCAAGTGAAAAAGTAAGAGTTTATCCTTTCCATTATTTCAGTTATTTTTAGAAAAAAAATCGCAATACAGCTTTTTAGCACATTAGTGAAATTTGTCTCCATTGTAACAATCTTCCGAGCTATAATAACTTTTTTAAATATAACTCTTTGATACAATATGACTCAGTTTATACGTCGATATCATATCGTCTGGTTAAACAACAATCTATACAATTTCTACGTTTTTCTCTGTATCTCACCTGACAATAAAACAGTCATTTTCCTGCCCATTTTATGCTATATGACAAAGGTTGTGGAAAAAGCGGATTATATCAGATTACAATAAAAGAAAGCGTGTTTACATGAGTTGGAAGTAAAGGAATATTTGTGTTTAGAAATTAATTGACAAAATATATTAGTTTTAGTTACGATCAAAGTGTAGTATCTTTTCTGATACTAAATTTATTTTTCTATCCTTGGTTAGCGAAGAAGAAATCCTTTCAGATTGAGACAATTTCTATTTTTTCACAATCCAGGGTGTTCCTTTTTGGAGAGCTAGATTTTTTTTCCACAGTAAAAACCTTCTTTGTGTCTATCACTACTCTCATATGCAGAGAATCAAGTAAATAAGTACTATTAATATATTAATATGATCTGTAATAAAGTGCTGGATGCTCATTGTTCATACCCTATGGTGTTTATTAAGAACTTAAAGGTATTATATATATATATATATATATATATATATATATATATATATATATAAAGTTATGAAAATATGTATGGCAATTAAGCTACACAGAATATTCTGCATTTTATTCTCGTGAGAATTCGTCAGACATGAGCCAGACGAATTCTCACGAGAATGAAACGCGGAATATTCTGTGTAGCTTAATTGCCATATATATTTTCATAACTTACTACCTAGCTCTGCCTATGTATTGAGCACTGTGAAAGTAAATACTGAAAAATTTATGCATAAAATTATATCTTTGTATATTAATTTATGTGATTAAATAAAGTTAATAATATATATATATATATATATATATATATATATATATATATATATATATAAAACATTGGCTTTTCTATTCTAAAATTAACTCAATCCCCATTCAATTTTTTTTTCTTCACTCATTCTTCCAAAATTAGCCCAGCCTTGACAATCGTTTAAAATTCTTTTTTCTACGCAAATCTTATCTTTCTTTTAATAATATCATTTGAACTCATTCCCTTTTCCTTGTACCCATTTGTGAATTATTCCACGGATTTCTGCATTTTGGATTACTTTGGACCATCTTCCAATTACGCGATTCCCCTGGATTTTACTTGTGGAAATGGAAATTTAACCAACTTTTTAGAGTTTGGAATTTTGGACTTTATTGGTATTGGATATTTTACCCTTCGCCGGACTATCCATTCATATGAAATCACCTTTTTATTCCCCCTATTCCTCTGCTTCACTATTTGTTACCAAGTAAGATCTATGACTTACTTGTACTTTCATTAAATACTTTTGCAAGCAAAATCTGATCCTGCATTTTACTAAATCCTACCCTCTGATGAGAAGGAAAGTATTTCTTCAAAACTCTGTGGATTAAGCACTATCCACTTATTTTGTGCTTCCTTTTTAAAATGAAATATGTTTTTAACTCTTTTTCAAAGTGTTTTTTAACATGGTTTATTAACTACTTGTTCTTATATATATATATATATATATATATATATATAATTGCTACAAGCTGAATCCAAAAAATGTTTTAAAAAAAGCGAGAAATAAAGCATAAAAGCATAGTCGCATTGTATATAAAATTTGTGGTTTCAGTTTTTAATTCTTTTGAACAAGTTTACACAACCACACACCCAGCCACATACATGTGGACACACACACACACACACATATATTCTATACATATATATTTGCGTTTAAAGAGTGGACCTGTAAATTCATCCTTGTCCGTTCGTTCGTCTGTCTGCACTTTTCTCAATAACTATGCCTTGGAATTTTTGGAAATTTTGCACACGCATTAAACATGATGTGAGTAAAAAAGTCACAGAACAGATTTTCCAGAAAACTCCGGTTGTTCCCCTAGGGGTGCCTTTCAGGTTAAAATGGCTAAAATTGACACTAACTTTGTTGGTCTATACTTTGTGATAACTCTTCAGTGTGCTCCAGGGGCTCTTTTAGGGCTAATGAAAACACTCCAAAATTTTATGTGTATGTCTATTTAGCAGTTTTGCATGGTGCTGAACTCAAATTTAAATATGTTTAGGCCTTGGGCACTTTTGGGGTTAAACGAGGGCGGGGCAAATGATGGACTTAGTCATTTCTTTTTTTGCTTAATGCAAAGCTCAAATTTACATATGTTAAGGCTGTAAACTGCACTGTTTGTTCATTTTCATCAGGATTTGACGGCCCCTGGGGACTTTTGGGGCTAAATGGGGGGGGGGCATGCTGAACTTAGTCATTTTTTTATGCCTCGTTCACTGTGCACTCACGGGGAACCATACATGCTTCACTTGTTCCATTTTGATTTCATTTGAAACTTCATAAGCTGTGATAAGAAATTCTTTTATCTAAAAGTAACAAGCTTCTTTACTTTTGAATTATCCTTATGGATATTATACAAGTAAAGATAATAATTATTTTGCTGTCTATTATTGGTTGAATGAACATGCAATGAGAGAGAGAGAGAGGAGCAAGAGAAATACAAATGGTTGTCTAATTTAGTTTATTATAAATTACAACTAATTATAAAACGTAAAATGTCTCTTTTCAAATATAACTCAATCCCGAAATAAAGGAGTATTGTTTCATGCAATTTGTGTAATTAAAAAATATATATATGTATTCCTTAGGGAAGCATACATGAACTTAGATTTAATATAATAATCTATATCTATAAAAGTAAGAATGTGTGTGTGTGTGATGACAATTTTCAACCTATATACTCAATAAATTTTGATCTACAGACTTGATATTTGGTACATAGGATATTCAGAGATGTGAAAAACTTTTTGATTGGTTTTCGTCTGGACAAAAGGGCTGATAAGGGGTCAATCTTGAAAACTTTGGTACGTGGGGGTCGTTGGATTCTTATCTGTTTTCAGCTGTTTCATGAATATACATGCATGAATCGTTCACATGACAGATTCTTTATGTTAAGAATAAGTAGGTTTGAAAACACATTTTAAAGATCGTATCCGGCTGCCCTAATGGTTATCGTACTTGTCTCCCTGTCTTTATGTTTTGGTTTCGATCTCAGCTCGATTATTTTTTTTTTACTTACAAGAAGTAAATTGAAAAAAAAAAACCCATTATACTCACATGTATATATCGCAGTTTCTGTATGAATTAAAATACAATATTTATACGTATTTTACGCAGGGCGGCTTGCTAGTATATATATATATATATATATATATATATATATATATATATATATATATATATATAGTAATTTATAAAATATATATGGCGATTAAGCTACACTGAATATTCTGCGTTTCATCCAACTATAGGATTCGTCAGGCTTACACATGGACACACACACACACACACACACACACACACACACACACACACACACACACACACACACACACACATATATATTCTATACATATATAAGCGTAAGCCTGACGAATCCTATAGTTGGATGAAACGCAGAATATTCAGTGTAGCTTAATCGCCATATATATTTTATAAATTACTAACTAGCTCTACCTACGTATTGAGCACTTTTGAAGTAAATACTTAAAGTTTACGCATAAATCTATACTTCCGTATAGTAAATTTATGTGAATAAATGAAATAGTTATATATATATATATATATATATATATATATATATATATATATATATATATATATATATATATATATATATTTATAATTACAACATCGCTCATGGTTGACAATCTTCCATATGATAATATATAAAAAAAATTATTATTATTATAGAATGTGTTTTTTTTTTAATTTTACTTCAGTAAAAAGTCTCAGACATCAATAGGCTCCTGCCACGGATTAACAATTGATCCCTATAAAAAATACATAAACATCCAAATGTTCATTTAAAGAAGCAAAGAATATTAATTTTCCTCTTACAAATTGACTAGTTAACTATCTTATAATATACTTTTCTTGTAGTCTATTTGTTTTATCAGGTCCCATGACAAGTATTTATCTAGTCTGGTGGAGTTTCCTACTCTGTGTGTTCTTTTTTGTTTGTTTTTTTTTTTTTTTACCAGCGAGTCCCCACTTATCCAGGCTCGAAGGCCACTCAGAGATAAGGATTAATGAATGTAAAATGATAATGTAGTAATCGTTAATGGTATAAATTGGGTACAATTTTATTATTTAAGAACTTGTTTTCATTAAACTTGAAGGCTTCTATACGGTAGTTGGTCCGGCAGTAGGTCAATGGAAAAGTGTTCAACAGTCAGGCAGTTCTAGGAAAGAAGCTGTGTTCGTGGAATGTAGGCACAGATAGAGAGTGGGACAAACTATTGATAGTGGTTGTAGTTAGCCGAGAGTTTTTTTTTGTGAAAGTTTGGTAAGGGAGTGACCATAAATTGGAGCTCAGACGAGCACTTGCCCAAAAATAACGATAGAGCAGAGACAGGTTTGCAGCGTCTCTTCTTTGGGAAATAGGCTGCAGAGTTGTACAGTCTTTGGGTGTATACTTTGTGTCACATTCCTCTACCAGACTGGCGATTCGCATTATATAACAATCATAAACATTAACGTATCTTTCTCCTTAGGAGAGCAGCACCTGTGAGATGATTTGTTTTGTTCCGTTTTCTCTGTGTGTGCTTGTGTACATATATGAAATCTGTTTTCTTTTAAATAAAAAAAAATATTTATCAATGATATCAAAGTGGAAAGGTTAAAATGAGTTAAAAGTGAGAATATCCCAGATTCCTATTGACCAGGATAATGGTAGACTAGAAAAACCTTTCCACGCAGTACCGACTGAACTGACAGAAATATCAAAGAATTCTGACATCCCATCTTTTAGCAGATGTTGTGCTGAGATTTTTCAATTTGGTGGATTCTGTCAGCCTTAATCCTCATCCTGACATCATCTGCTCTCATCCGGGATTTTTCAAGCACCTCCCGCCGCCTTACCCATCAGCAAATCCATTTTTCTTGCCCCCCCTCCCCCACCTCCTCCAAACACTCAAAATGCCCCATGTTTTATTTTGGATTTCTTTATCTTGCTAGTAATCTCTTGTCTATAACCTGGGAATACTACGAAAACGTAAAAGGAATTGTGAGTGTATTTATTGGAGGGGGGGGCATGTTCCTAATCCAAAAGAAGAAGAAGAAGAAGAAGAAGAAGAATGAAGTAATGGGGAAGAATATAAAAACAAAGAAGAAACAGGAAATGAAGAAGAAGATAGCGATTGAAAAAGTAGAAGAAGGAAAAGAATAGAGATAAGAGGAAAACTGAAGAAAGAGACGGTTGTCAATGATAGAGAAAAGACGAGAAGGGACAGAAAAAGAGGAGGGAATAATTTTTTGAAAAGAAAACATACTAAACATTAGTTCGCCGATGAAAATAATATTTATTTTATCACTGCAAAATATATTTCGTTCAATTAATTATTCAGTAATAAATTAACTTAATTAATCAATTAATATTTCCACCAGCAAACTCATCATCGTGTCACAAGAGTTTGAATGGGTAAGAAAGAGAAAAAGAAAATTATAATTAGAATGGTGAAAAGGGAACTAGGATAGACTAATAGGAGTGGCAGGTAAATCGACATGGATGATAAAGGGGAGAAGGAGGAGCAGATGAAAGGTAGGAAGAGGAAATGATGAATAGGTAAATGATTTTAAAAAAAGAATTGGATGAAACATCTAAAGAGAAGGGGAGTAGTTAAAGGAAAGGATATAGAATGATAACAAATAGTGACAGAGGGTGACAGAGAGAGGGAGAGAGAGATAATAAGGTAAAGATAAAAGAAGTATATGTAGAGAAAGAAAGAGCGATAGAACGTAAGAAAGATGTAGGAACAGTAGGAAGAAAGACAGAGACGAATAAAGGTCATAAGGATTGAGAGAGCGAAAGAGAATCAAAAAGTAAATGGAAAGAGAAACGGGAGAGATAGGAGAACAAGAGATGATAATAGAGAGAAAGGGAGAAAAAGATAGAAGCAAAACGATAGGTAGAAAGAAGAAAGGAAAGAAAGAAAGAAACTAAAAAAGAAAAATGCACAAGAGCAAAAACTTAAGCAAAATAAAATGAGGATTTCGAAGATAGAGTGAGATCAAGAAGGCTAAAAGGATTGAGGGTGGGATAGGTAGAAAGACAAAAAGTATATCGAGAGAGAGAGAGAGAGAGAGACAGAGAGAGAGAGAGAGAGAGAGAGAGAGAAAGGAAGGAGAGATGGGAGAAATAGTATAACGATAGGTAAATAGATGGACGGAAAAAAGAGACTGAAAAGAAAGGTGCACAACAATAAACAAACAAGTCCACAAAGAATAAATAAAACAAAACTTGAGAAGGAAAAACAATGACAAATCAGGAGAAAAAGGAGAGAGAAGGAGAGAGTAATGATAATAGGAAGGGCAATGACACTACTGATGATGATTACGAAGGTCGGATTAAGAAGAGATATTCTGTAATGTTCTCTTTTTGGATTTTATGACAACTTACCATTCCAATCTTATTTTCTGCTTTTTGTTTGTTTGTTTATTTTATTTTTTTGCGGGGACTGGGAGGGGCGTTACTTTTGTTTGGTTTCCAGAAGTTAATAAATTCTATTCCAATTTCAAAGAATTTGACTTTTCTCTTAAAGATCTTATTTTAAAATTCCACAATGACTCATATCCAATATCCTGGGAATTGTTCAAATATCTGTTCTTATTCTTGCTTACATTTTTATTGCTAAAATATTTGGGATTTAAACTTTCCAAAGCAGACCAATCATTCCGTAAGAGTTTGGGCCTAAAACAATTCGTCAAAAGAAAAAAACCTTAAATAGCTGAAGTAATGCAAGATGAAAGATGAACAGCTGACTATATGTTCTATTTCAATAGCTGGTGGACGCATCGAACAAGAGGTTCAAGATGGTTAGGCATCATTGGGCCTTTTAATAAATTCAAGGGAGTGGGACTCCTCCTCCCACAAATATGTCAAAATAATCAAGAATATACTGCTATGATAAACGTTGGTAGTTCGACTATAGTTGAGAACGATCTAAGGGTTTCTTTTTTATTGAATACTTCACCGAGATTTAGAGGAGAGCACCACTTTTCCGCGAGTTTAAAAAAAAATTTTTTTTTATTCAATTTTCACCCCAAACAAGGCACAGTGCCACTTTGAAGCAGGGGGCTACTATCAGGGACTTAATTAGCGGGGTCATTATGGATGGAGAGTTTGCTCCATTTATCTTTAACCCTCATCTTATACTTTTGAGTGTTTAGCGCAGAGGCCCTATGTACCATTTGTGAACCTTTCTTATGACTTAAGCATGGATTGAACCCATTAGCGAGCATTTTAACCATGAAACTAAAAACGTTCAAATATTGTGCAATTTAATCATTATCGAAGGATCTTCAAATTATCGAAATTTGCTAAAATTGTTGGAATTTCACGAATTTGATGTTAATTGCTTTTATTATAGAACTAGTAGGGCTACTTTGCGTTGACCAGGTAAAAATAGAACATAACTTCTATTCTTCTCTATTCCTTCCCTCTCCGATCCCTCCGACCTCTCTTTATTCTTTGCCCAGCCATCCCTCTCTCTGTACATGCACACAGACACAACTCATGTCGGTGTAAGTGAAAAACTCTGTAAAAAAACAGAGTTACTTCTCTTTATATGATAACATTAAAAGACGTGTGTACGTTTTGATAGCATTAAATGATATAAATGGTCATATGACATCCAAAGAATGAATAATTTTATTTTAGATATTATACGTCCCATTTTTAGCATGTATTTTGTGTAACTAACATATATAAGAAAAAAGTCTTAAGAGAAACAAACGTTAATTAGCACAGACTTATTATAATAATAGATGATAGTTTGTAAGTCCACTGTTCCTTATCTACTTTTAAATCTATCGGCTATATTGAAGTTACAAACTCCCAAGTGAGGTGGCCATTTTTCAAGACTAGTTTTGTCTGTTTTTCATATTAGTAAGAAACCAAAGCTCCTTTTGAAATTAAACTGTGAAAATTATTTTGTGTGCTACTTTGATATTTTTACAGAGACATCATTTCTTTTTTTAATTATTCAGGAAGTGATTACGTTATCTACTGTCAAACCTTTCTCCAGCATCTGAAAAAAACTCTATCAATAACCCTAAGTCCGGGTGTCCCCCTAAACAAAATCCCTCGAAGGAAACGAGAAAAAAACAAGTAGATTATATAAGGGTTAGTAGTAGGGTTAAGAAAGTTTTTATTAGTTGTTGAAAAACACTAATTGTTAATTATAATTTGGAATATTTGCAAAATAATTTTTTTTTTTTTTTAAATCTGCAAAAATCAAAAACGAATTAAAAATTCTCTTTGAACAGTCAATAAACCAGAAAATCACAATTTAATTAAGAAGCAAACAAAAAAAAAAAAAAGAAAAGAAAGGCGTATGCCAAACAGTATAATTTCAAAAGATAAGTTTTACTAAAAAATTGAGAGGAAAAACAGATAAAACTAGTCGTGAAAAAGATGACGGGCCTCATTTGGGAGTTAACATCCTCAATATAGCACACCTAGCTGATGATTCATACAATAAACGTCATACGCAATTATCTTGTTTTAGAATTTCGTCAATCTTATGGCTTTATTGATTCTCTTTGCTTTCTCGTACTTGGCGCAATGTCCACATTTGCGCATTAGCGTTTTAATCTAAAGAAATCCATGTCTAAACAAGTGTTCCTCTCGATCGTAGAATTTATATTGGAAACGAGAGTCAGCTGCCATCTGCTAAAGTGGAAGAATTTTACCATCTTCGAGGTGTCGGTGGGGTAATTGCTTTCCCTGACTTTTTGCTATTAGTCATTTCATATGCATCCCTTCCCTTGCTAAAACTGCCTTTGGGGGAAAGGCTGAATTTTCAAGAAAACGCCGACCCCTCCTCTTCCTCTTGCACTATGCGGAGAGGTCAAAACGGAATTCATAATCGAACAGCAAAGCTTAAAAGGATGCATGATCTGAACCGGGATTTAGATTGATTGACACCAGTCGTATATGAACATGTAATCTCGCTTGATTTGCAATGGACATCAAACATATAATACCGATTGATATTTTATTAATAACGAAAAATACATGCTGTTGACCAAGAGCAATATCTACAAACTTTATTTATTTTTATTACATATCTCTTATTTTATTTAGATTCTTTTTTTGGAATATTGTAACTAGTAACGTATTACTGGCACCAAAATGGAGCACACATGGTTCGCATGCAGATTATTGTTGAAAGAAAAACATGACTCTTCTAGAAGAAAGAACCTTCAGAAAAAATGTACACTCAAAATTAAATAAGTTTATTACACTATGCAACACTCAAAACTTACAGGATATCTATCGCCATTTTCATATGTACAATGGCATGGTTGGTTGGTTGTTTTTGTTTTACGGCATATCAACCCTTATTAGGTTATTTAATGCCGAATCCAAAGATTCGGAAGAAATTCTTTTTAAAAAGAATATATTTGTTGTTTTCAAGTCGGTTTCTATTTAACCCATAGTTGGAACCCTAACAGGTACTACCACTCCGGGTCAGAGTGGACCTGGGAGCAATGGTAATTAAAGGGTGGCTCCACACTCCCCAAAGCCCGCAAGCTGGGGCCTCACCACTGGATATAGTTTATGGTCATATCCAGGACCCCCATTGAGGGACTTTTACCCTCTGCAGGGGGGCAGTCGGTGTATTTTAATGCCCCACCGACAGGGCCGTCTGATTAACTGGTAATATTTGTGTATTTACTGTTATCAATAAATCTCCATTATTCAACTGCTATACTGCATTAAGTATGTGCACTGTGTTAAATTAAGGCCTAATAATAGTTTGAAACTTTATTGTGATTATTACTATTGTATACGATTGTCAGGAAGTCACAGTCAGGAAGTCAGGAAGTCAGGAGATAGGGGAGTGTAATCATCATTTTGTTTCGCTCCATCTCAAGATCCATCACTGAACAGTGACTGAGACATCCCTCAGGTTGACATCAGGGGGACAGAACATGGGTATGTGTTTGATGTACTGCACGTTGGTGCTACAGGTAACCAAGCATTCTGTATAGCGCAGCAGTTTTCTCATGTTTTGGAAATCTTTGCTTGTTGAAGGACACTGATGTTGTTCATTCGAGGCCTTTGCTGGTGGCGAAGCTCTTCCAGGATGATCGTCATGATGGGCATCTATCGATATCCATATAGGGGTGACACTTGTTGTTGCGCTGTTTGACACGCTTTGCCTTTACTATTGCCTCTCAACGAATTTGCAATGGAGCGATTCTAGACATCATGCAGACAGATTGCAGGTTGGTATATTTCAGGTTACCTGTAATCGTCCTGAATGGCTGGATGAGCTTGATGCCAACTTTTGCAGCATGAGCAGAATGAACGCATGTCACTGCACAGTATTCTGCAGTTGAGTAGCACAATGCTAAAGCTGACAGGTGTAGCATCTGTGCCTTGGCTCCCCAAGAGCTATTAGTCAGGAGTGGGGAACAGATGAAGGGAACAGAAGAATGGCTTCCCACAAGGTTCGGTTCTAGCCCCTACACCATTGTTAAGCATATATGATTTGCAAATGATATGCCACTATTCTGTAACATTTGCAGGTTCATCTATACGGACAACATGTGCATTACAAATCAATCAAATGATATCAAAGTCACCAAAGAACGATTGAAGCAAGTGCTCATGCAGTTCTTATCATATTACGAGTTGGCATCTCAACCCAAACTCAGATAAAACCAAGGTGTGTTCATTCCATCTTATGAACCATGTAGCCCAAAAGATGCTCAATATCATCTGGGGAGGTAAAGTTTTGGAAAACATCTATACACAATTTATCTTAGTGTGAGAATCGATAGGAAACTGTCATACAGAACTCATGTCGAGAATCTCTGCAAAAAAACTATCGATGCATAACAACCTGCTCATGACTCTGGCTAACAGCTCTTTGGTAATATAATATAAATGAGTTAAAGCAACAGTATGTTTGGAAAAGCTTTATTCTTGTAAAAACTCTTCAGGGATCGAGGTTCTGGGAGAAAAAATCTGTCTAATAAGAAAGATTGAACAAGGAGAAGTAATTCATTTTTGGAGATCATAAACGAAGATTAAAGAGTTCTCTTTTCAATCACAGAATGGGGAGGTCGAATACGAAATGTTGGAAGAAAGCATACACACAAAACAGAGGTACATGAAGAGGCACAAAATTGAAATTACAAATTTTGTTTCAGCCTTCATGAAATAATGATGATTTTTAGAAATGGTCAACTATTTATTTTGTTCAAGTAAATATATAAACAGAATATATATATATATATATATATATATATATATATATAGTCATCCACATACAGTACTGTTTCGCTGTTTCACAGCTCATCAGTGCGGCTAGACAGGCAACTACCTCAAGCCAGGATTGAAACCCGACCGTTTGTACAGCAGTCAAGGCTCCTAACCATTACGCTATTGGCGGCTGCTTGAACGATATATAATAAAATTATGGGGTCTGCGTTTATATATATATATATATATATATATATATATATATATATATATATATATATACTAGCAAAAGTACCCGGTGTTGACTGGGTTCAAAACCAGCCTACAGAAAAGGACTCTGATAGATAAACCCCATAATCTATTATGCCATACCTGTTCACACTGAAACACTTATCACAATATTCTGTGGATCTACATTAAAAAACCTTGTTAAACTGTGTGAAATATTTCCATTCTCTGGAGGTCAGGCGCGAACGAACACCCCATAATTTTATTATACCATTTTTTTCAAACTGAAACATAATTATCAAAGTATACTTACGCAGATAGATATGATAAGTCTTTATTAAAGTTTGTACCAATTTCCATTCTATGGAGGCCAGGCGCAAACGCAGACCCCATAATTTTATTATACCATCCCTATTTAAGTTAAAACATACTTATCAAAGTATTATTATGTACATCTATATCAAAAACACTTGTAAACGTTTTTTTTAATTTTTAATTTTTTTTTATTTCCATACTTTGTAGACCAGGCACGTACGCAGACCCCACAATTTTAATGAATCATCATTATGCCAGATCAAACATACCCATTCCTGTGTCTCGATACATCTTCTGTCATTATATGTGATCAGTTTTCTATAATAGTCAACCATATAGGAGCCTATTCGTGACCAGACACACACAGACGTTCAGCTTTATATATATATATATATATATATATATATATATATATATAATTTATTTTATGCATATATATATATATATATATAATTTATTTATGTATATATATCTACTGTTACATAAAAAGAAACTTGTGTGTGTGTGTGTGTGTGTGTGTGTGTGTGTGTGTGTGTGTGTGTGTGTGTGTGTGTGTGTGTGTGTGTGTGTGTGTGAGTTCGTCCACTATTGACTCGAAAACGGCTGGATCTATGTTACGGAATTTCACATTAAAATATTTTATGTGTCTGGCAGCATTCTTACATAGATTTCTATCAATATCTTTGATAAGTATCGCTAATTGATAATCAAATCCGGAATTAAAAAGGAACAGGCGATCTTAACCAAAGTTTACACCTTACACAGCCTAACATCACAAGTGCCTTAAAGAAGTTTCATTATCACACAAACTGAAAGGCCTGACATAAAATCAACAGTAAGTTGTTTGATATGACAGGGGCGTATTCGAAATGAATGTTTCTGCTTAAAGCTCAATTGCAACATGATACTTGTCTTTTTCATTTAAAACTTAAATTAAAGCCATTATCACTGTACAAGCAGTAAGGCTAGGCATATAAAAGTTCTTTGATATGACAGGGGCGTGTTCGAAATGAATGTTTCAATTTAGAGCACAATTGAATATGATACTTGACTTTTGCATTTTAAAGTTTAATGCATACTATTATATATAAAAATAATCTTATAAAATCAACAGTATGTTCTACACAATGCAATGTAGACTACAACGTATTGTGTACTAAATCACTGCGAGTGTTACATTATGAGTTTGTTTATAATGTGTATGTGAATATATTCAATAACGACGTACATGTTGAATAGTTGGGTTTTACTTTATCTCTATATTCATGTACGTGTAAATGCGTGTAATTATATACGTCGCATCATTTAGTTGATCGTCTAGTGTGTATATTTTAACATTTAACAGTTCTAACAGGAAACGATTGACGTGGACGTATCGAAACAGTTGTAGACAAACAGTTCTTTTTAACAGATGTAAATAACACAGCACATACCTGAATTATTTACGAACATTTATTTTCATGATCTGGCCAACATCTTTAGAGATTACACGTTTTTACATCTTGGCTGCCTGAAATGACGCCGATCCTGGCATCATGGAGACTAACTCCCCTCTTGAGCCGTCTGTTCCCTCTGATATCCAGCTAACGACTGGCTAGAGTCTCTCCAAATCTACATTTCACTACGTGTCTCATTACGTCTCATTATTCCGCGTCTCAGACCAACAGCTGATGTAACCCCAATCTAGTTATTTATTTATGCAAACCAAAAAGCATATTTACATCTATTTTCTATTTTCTCATTCCTTTTGCGATATCATTATATCATTATATATGGTTATATCAATCATTTTTCTCAATTTAATTGTTTATTTTTCTAATCATAATAATTGATCCAGCGACCTGCCGTCGCTCGAATCAACTAATAATAATAATAATAATAATAATAATAATAATAATAATAATAATAATGATAATAATAATAATAATAATAATAATAATGTTTTGACCCGTGGCCCTGCTTGCTACAGTTAACACAGATACTACGCTATGATCACAGCCGAAAGGTTCACAACATTACACGAGAAAGCGTGCGAAACTTCCACCTGGTGTTTCACAATGAGTTCCTAACTAAAGCAGCCAATCAATCGATTTGACTGAAAAATGGGCGATTTCACCGATTTCAAAAAATAAAAATATTTGTTGATCATCATTCAATCGCGGGCAACGTCAGGTCTCTCTGTTATTATATATAAGGTGGAGGTAGTTTGCTTTAGGCATTGCTGATAAACGAATATGTAAGAGTATAAGAAGGCTATAGCAATGCATGAAACTAGGTGTTGGTGTGATGCAACTTATGAATAAAAACAGATGAATGAACAAAGATCTTGTAGATTTGATAATAATACAAATCAGGGAATATATATATATATATATATATATATATATATATATATTTTACACAGTGATCACCACTTATCAAGGCCCGGAAGCCACTCAGGGATAAGGGTTAAATATATATAGGTGAAAATATTATTACCTACTTACGTGTCAAATGCAAGATAAGTTACTTTCCACTTACATACGTTTTTGTTTTTATTATTTTAAAATGTTTTTCTTGCAAATAAAAGTAGTGTGGGTACTAGTGCAGAGAGTGATCCGGACGTAAATAATAACGTTACTATTTAAAAAGCCATTCTTAACATAGAGAGGGGAGTGTGTTTTGTATCTATTGTATACTTCAACCTTACAATTGAATAAAAACATATAAAAGTTTAATTAAACTTGGAAATACGATTTAAAAAATATCTCGGATCACTCTCTGCACTAGCACCGTAGTGTGCAACACATTACTGTTGCCAAATACAAAATAATTTACTCTTAAGTAAGAAATTAAGATACTTGTACAGAATTCTACCCATATGAAAAACAAGCAAAACCTCAGCCGTAACGGAAAGAAAATGTCGTACAAAAAAATAAAATCATATAAAATTATCGAGTAGTTTTATTTTAAAATAACTTAGTGGAAAATTATATATCTATTTAATGCTAAATAATAGATAAAATTAGTTTTTCTTTCAAGTCCAACAAAATATACATAACATAAAATAAATTCAAGGTAATTTTTAGATTCAATTAAAATCATTTTTTTATATCTTATTTTGTAAAGTTTATGAAAGTGCACTTTGAAAATTAATATACTTCAAATTAAATCTTGTGCCTTAATTTTTAAGTTTATAAAAAAAACATTTCGCTTAACCGCTTTCATTCCTCATAGGAAATGCTTTTCTAATTTGTATATTAATACATAATGTTTCCTTGTTTCCTTTTTATTATTATTATTATTATTATTATTATTATTATTATTATTATTATTATTATTGTTGTTATTATTATTATTATTATTATTACTACTACTACTACTATCATTATTATTATTATTATTAATCTTATCATCATCATCATCATCATCATCATCATCATCATCATCATCATCATCATCGTTGCGCGGTCGTAAGATTTGTTGATATTTTAACTTATGCAGATTCCGTATTCAGTACTATAAATCAAATTCAATTGTTTCAAAATTGTAAAATATATATGGTGCATGCGAATAACTAGAATCGAAACAAAAATATTTAGCTCTCCAGCGTTATTCCTTACCATCTGAGAAAATTCCATATGCATATAAAACATTAAAAAATAGCGTTGTTATACGTATAGATGTATATTTGTCCATACAGCTTACACATGACGTCAGTCTACGTCTGCCAAGTTCCAGTTTTCCCATTTTTCCACTTCAGCGGGTGTTTTCAGTCTAAAAATCAAATCTATTTTGTTCTTTAGGTTCCAGTACCTTATATATCAAGTTTCAAGTATGCATACCAAAAATTGACAAAGTAGTTTAGTATAGATTGGACCGAGGTAGACATAGAGATTTACTCTAAATGTAGCTCCAAATATTATTATGCATAATGTAGAAAATATGCACAAAAAGGACTGTATATAATAGTAGAATGAAACTAATCATCCAATAAGAAAACAGAAATGCAGTTAAATGGGCTGGTAAACAGCAAAACAAAATAAAATAAATACAATAAGCAAAAGTTCAGCTAGAATTCGTCATTGTCAACTTTCTCTCTCAACTTCAAGCATTTGTTCTCACAACCACCTCTGCTAACAGGCATTTTATTAGAAAGTTGACTTCATTCCATTTGCATGCGGTAGCAGAGGAAGATGAGATCTCGTGAGATTCCACGAGACTACACTTTATAAATCCACGGCTGCCATTTTTAATCTCTCTCTCTCTCTCTCTTTCTCTCTCTCTCTCTCTCTCTCTCTCTCTCTCTCTCTCTCTCTCTCAGATCCCATCCGGAAGTAAGTTGTATAACCGCACAATACACACACGCGCGCGGGCGCTTTCTTCTTTGATTATTTCATTCAGCTCTACAAGAAAAAAAAAACAATTAACAAAAGTTCCTTTTTTAAAGGAATATGGAAATTAGTATAAACATGAATCTGTGTGAAGAGTCATAACTAGAGCTATGACGAGAGAATATTCTTATCATTGTTTTGACTCTAGAGCATATATCCGACACAGACACAGTTAATAAATCAAGAACCACATCACTCTACATAAAAATATAGAAGATATCAATGGATATATACTCGAGAGTCAAAATGATAAAAAATAATATTCTCTTGTCATAGCCCTAGTGATAACGTATGCACAAGCATAAATGTGTGCGAAAGGCGATAATGTATGTACCAACATAAATGGGTGAAAGGTAGTAACGTACGTAGAAATCTAAATGTATGGGAAAAGTGATAACGTATGTATAAACATAAGAGTGAGTGAAAGGTGATAACGTATGTACGATTATAAGAGTGTGTGAAAGGTAATAACGTGCGTACAAACAAAACTGCATTTGAAAGGTGATAACGTACGTTCATACATATGTGTGTGAAAGGTAATGACGTTTGTACGAAAATAACTGTGTGTGAAATGTGATAACGTACGTACGATCAGAAATGTGGTAGCTGATAATGTACGTCAAAATATAAATGTGTGTGAACGTGATAATGTACATACAAATATATGTGTGTAACGTAAAAACGGACGTACGTACACAAATGCCTGGCGCTATCTAGGATACTGTTCACTTCTGTGATGAAGGGAACCGTTAGAACACTACTAAAACTAACTTTCTAATGCCTCCCTCTCGGAAAGAAATTATTTAAGTGATCAGTTAAAAAACACAGGAGTCCTGCCGAGCTCTACTAAAAGCAATAAACATAATTAAGGATGTCCCTACAGTCCTACTAAACTCGGCGTCTCCTTCTCCTTTCTTAGTAGTTAAAAACATAAAGATAAATTGACACAAAACATTTTTAGACTTCATTTTAACATGAAAAGTTTGCTGGTAATGATGTCATGACGATAAAATTTGAGACGGTGAAATCACGAGAAGTTTTAGTATATTAATATATTTAATATAGATTATTGTTTTCTTTTTTATTATTATTTATTATTTTTATTTAATTTTATCCAATGAAAAATTAGTATTTTATGCAGAGCTAAAGTTTAACAGTGATAGCGGCCATATTGATCCCATACGTTGCCATGGAAACAGTGCCAAGCGGGAAATACAGTTGTGTTAAACTTAATATTAAATTTATTTCGATTTTTCCATTAGTGTTATAACTGTGTGTTACTATTAATTCTGGTGTCCTAATCGTGGTATTATTTATAAACATTAATATATAATCTTTTCTATATTTAATTATAATTTTTTTATATAATTGTCGGCATCTTACCGATAACTATTCAAAGGAATCTTTAATTATCAGAGGCGATGCTCAAATCAGTGCGTTGTCATGGAAATGTAGTTCAAGACTGCGACCGTTCCTGTTTATTTGTTTATATTATTTTATGTGTTTATTAACATAAACTAGCGGGCTTGTGAACATTCCACAGGGGACTCATTCATATGTAATATATTGATGTTGGCATTCTGTAGATAATGGAAACGCTCTGATATTATTATAGCTCTTTTGTTAAAACTGCAAAAGTATTTATCTAAGCTAGCAGTGGCGCCTGGCGTAGCCAGGTCGTAAAGTACGCTTAAATATGATATTTTAATTTCTGCAGATTTCGTATATTTTATTATAGAGTTAATGTTCTATCGGTTTTTATATACTATGAAGTTGCAATTTCAAAAATAAAAAATATATCAATTTGACTTGGGTTCATCAGCTTGAATTGAAACTGAATCTCAAACTTATATATATATATATATATATATATATATATATATATATATATATATTGAGAAAAATAGAAAAACCGAATGAAATTATTAAAAAATCAACGTTTCGTCCTTATTTCAGAGGACATCTTCAGGATAATTGAAATAAAAATGTAAGAAAAGAAAAAGTCATAGATCGTGCGAAAAAGACAATTTTTGAATCCTACCCATGTCGGGAAGGACAAACATGTGTGCGTATGGGAAGGTTGGATTGTTCGATGTCTATATATACACTTTTAAAAATGCGTTAAAATAAATATGTACATTTTTTTTTTCTTCTGTAAACTTATTCATTTTGTTGAAATATTTAAGAAAAAACGGTTAGCCAGGATCTGTTTTGATAGTTTGTTCTTTGATTATTATTTTCCCTATGCTAGGGGTTAAATGGTAGAAGCCTTTTCTTTGCGTAATAGTATTATTATTTAATATTAGTGCTGATTCTAAAAGTCTTCTTTTAGTTCTATCTATCACGTATTTAATAATTTTCGCTTGATCTAAATTAAATGAGTGATCGTGTTCTGCACAATGGCAAAAGAGTGCATTTAGGGCGTTACCATCCCTTATATCTCTTCTGTGCTCGTTAAGTCTTAATTTCAATTTTCGTTGTGTTTCACCTATGTACGCTTGTTGACAGTTGTTACATGGGATGGAATATATACCGGCATCGGATGTGAGGGTTTTGGGAGAGTGCTTGGTAGTTTTAATGTCTGTTTTATGGTTGAGGAAGTTGTTTGTATCAAGTGAAAACCAAGTCTATTAAGAGTGTCGTAGATTTTTGTATTTTTGGTGTGGGTGGGAATGAAAAGATGTCTGTTTAATAGTGAGGTATTTGTTTTATTTTTCTGTGTGTTTATGTTATAATGTATTTTCGTAGCTTTTTTCTTTGCGTAAGAAATGAAATAGGATGGATACTGTAGTTTTCTTATATACTAGCAAAAGTACCCGTCGTTGACTGGGTTAAAAAACAGCCTACAGAAAATGGACTCTGATTTATGAAAGTATGATAGGTTATGAAAAAGAAGGGTTGTAAAGAGATAGCTTCAAATTTGGGGGTATCAAAACCAAAGCAAAATATGATGAAAGTAAAAATAAAATAGATAAACCCCATAATTTATTATACCATACCTGTTCACACTGCAACACTTATCACAATATTTTTCTTTTTAATTTTTAATTTTTTTATTTTCATACTTTGTGGACGAGGCGCGAACGCAGACCCCACAATTTTATTATACCATCCCTATTTAAGTTAAAACATACTTATCAAAGTATTTCTATGTACATATATATCAAAAACCCTTGTAAACGTTTTTTCTTTTTAATTTTTAATTTTTTTTATTTTCATAGTTTGTGGACCAGGCGCGAACGCAGACCCAACAATTTTTATGAACCACCGTTCTGCAGGATCAAACATACCCATTCCTGTGTCTTGATGCATCTTCTATCATTATATGTAATAAGTTTTTTAAAATAGTCAACCATATAGGAGCCTATTCGTGACCAGTCACACACACACACACACACACACAGAATTCATATATATATATATATATATATATATATATATATATATATATATATATATATAATTATTTACTATAATAATTATTAAATACCTACAGACACAAGTGTTTCATCCTTTCGGGAATCATCAGTTAGGGCGTCACGATTAACATTGGTCGATAGATTCGAACCTGGCAACAGAAGCCATCTCTGGCTTCAGTAGCAAGGACCTAATCACTTCGGCCACTGTTAACCGCAAGAAATAATGTTGAAATTTAAACATTTATTTTAAATGTTCTTTTAAGGTGATCTAATTATTTTATGATGATCTGCCCATAAGAGCTAAATTGACCAACTTTATTTCAACTGAAAGTACTCAACGATAAGAAACGAGTTTCTTAAAGAGGCTGACATAATTATATATATATATATATATATATATATATATATATATATATATATATATATATATATATATATATATATTAGTTATGAGACGATTCCAATATTTTTCCCGATTCCAATACAATTACCGATTTCGTGATAAATTTCCAATTCCGATGCAATTATCGATACCGATTCTTTATAAATTTCTAAATATCTAACTATAGATGTGTTACTTTTCCTGATTACCGTAAAAACACATGTTAAATGTGCAAATATTTTAGCAAACGTAAAAATACACATATGGGGAGGGTTATCTATAAATGTTAGTTTTACTGGTATTTTAAAATCAATAAATATTTATTATTTTATCATTAGTACCGACAATGGATGATTTTGTTTTATACAAGATAAACAAAAAGACAGTTAAAAGATCGTTTTAGGCACAGGGCAATAGGCACAAATTTTTACCGATTCGGATACCGATTTCGATACCCTTAAAAGCTTTGATTTTTTGATTCCCGATTCCGATTCTAATTAATCGTCCCAACCCTGATATATATATATATATATATATATATATATATATATATATATATATATATATATTTGATTGGACAAGCCAGAAAGGAAGTTGATCGCAACAACTAATCAGCAATGGTATTATAAAGCAAACTTATTCAAACTCTTAAGTCGCGTGTATATCTGCTTCTGTCGCTATTAGCTTGGTGCAAAAATAATGTCGTTTCTTGACAGGAAGTTGAGCGTAAAAAAACGACAATATTTTTGCATCAACCTAATACAAGCTAAAACTGCCCTATATTCAAATTTTGATTTTAAATCGAAAAATATATATTCGTTGTTTGTTTTTGTAGGATTTATAATAATTCATCTGTTGACTTTACTAGGTAGTTCCGGAATGATAAGTTCATGTAAGGATCTTTTTTTTTTTTGTTAAGAAATATATCGGTGTAATAATTTGTGACATGATAAGTCGGAGGGTAAATTTATGTTTATGTATCTTAAGCGTTTTGTATAACTTGTTTTTAAAAAGAGAAGAAAACCGTTCTTAGGTTTACTTTAGCCAGCCGTATAACACTCACTTTTATGTTATCCTTTAGTCCTCACATTCCAGGAACGATGTTTCTGACAAAGAGGGAAGAGTTACTGTTTTCTGGGTCGGAATCTATTCCATCTAGCATTTCTCGTGGATAGGTTTTTATCTTGAAGTAGTATTTTTGTATTTCCTTACATCAAGTGGCTTTATGCCTTGTCTGGAGTGATTTCCATAATAAAATAACTTGGTAATTATCAATTCGAATGTCATTGGCTTGTGTCTATAATGTATTAGTAGGATTGTTGTTAATTCTTTTAAATTTTGTATGGTCATCACGACTTGTTTGAAGTTTAGTGTGATAGATTTATTACTGCAAATATGTTTGTTTTGCCTGCTTTTTAATAATGACATTTTGATTATTTTGGAGTTAATAAGCAGCCTTTTTTAGATTAGAAGGTAATAATTAGTTGAATTGTTGTTTGTTGTCACGACAAATTTCTTTAGCATCTGTTTTAGGATATCGCTTAAGTA
Source organism: Euprymna scolopes (assembly GCF_053919585.1). Lineage (NCBI taxonomy): Eukaryota > Metazoa > Mollusca > Cephalopoda > Sepiida > Sepiolidae > Euprymna > Euprymna scolopes. The sequence goes on from NC_136487.1 coordinate 34,075,719, forward strand.
GGGATGTGTAGTGATGTTATTTTCTGTTTTTAGTCTAGTTATATTTTTATATAATAACCCTATTACCGCATTTTTTCGCTTTAATGGTTGGATTCAATTGAAAACGTGACTGTTTGGTTGCTTGGTTGTTTTTGTTTTACGACATATCAACCCTTTTCGCGTTAATTAATGCCGAATCCAAAGATTTTGAAGAAAATTTTTTTAATAGAATATATTTGTTGTTTTCAAATCAGTTTCTATTTAACCCATAGTTGGGACCCTAACAGGTACTACCACTCCGGGTCAGAGTGGACCTGGGAGCAATGGTAATTAAAGGGTGGCTCCACACTCCCCAAAGCACGCAAGCTGGGGCCTCACCACTTGATATAGTTTAAGGTCATATCCAGGACCTGAAAACGTGGCAGTTAGGTTCAAGATCTAGGAATTCCTTTTGGTATTTGATAAGTTCGTGGTCAAATAGATTAATGTGATGTGTGTGTTTGGTTAATAAAGTGCATTCTTTGAATAAAGAGTTTAATGTTGTTAATAGTTATCCGATAAGAGTATTAATAATTGGTAACGATATCCAAAAGTCGTTGCTGGAGTTCTATACATTGGTCATTAGTGATGACATCCCTCAGCTTTCTTTCAAGTTCATGGAGTTCCACAGCATGTTTCCGAATTCTTGGGCTGTGGTAATTTGCCTTTTAATCAAATTAACTCTGAAGTTCAAAGTAATAGTATATCAAAACCCAGCAACTTACAATTAATAATATTACGCATGAAGCCAGTAACAAGATTTTAAAATCTTAATTTAATACAATTGTATCCTGTGACGCTAATTCTGACATTGAAGAATTTAAATTGTTAGTGTCTTTCCTGGAAGTGTATGAAAACATTCTCTTGGCGTTTAACTGACTTCATGGGCATGTTTCTTTGCTATATTTTGAAATTTTCATTTGTTCTTCAGCTTTTGTCTTCATAGTCTTTTTCACCTGATGATGATCTGACGAAGAATCAAAAACATTCATGATACATGTGAAATATACATTATTTTTTTTAATTTTCCACACATACAAACAAAATCATTAGAAAACAGAAAAAATAAAGAAGTGTATAATTAAGCAGTGAAATTCTGTTCAATGTTTGCTTAAATGAAAAATGCTGCCTTAGTACGTACAATCGAGATTGTACGATACTGCTACATACAAAATTGCAGTGAATAGTCCTCCAAGTCCTTTCAGATTAGTTTAACCCTATGGTTTACGATTCATAGTTACCTCAAATTTTTCGGGAAACCCTAGGATACGGGTCCTGCTAATATATATATATATATATATATATATATATATATATATATATATATATATATATATATATATATATATATATATATATATATATACTAGCTGTACCCTGCCACGCGTTGCTGTGGCTCAAATTGGCACAATGGAAAAAGTTCCAAAATGAGAAAAAGCATGTTTCTTATAGGTTTAATTTTCCATTTCGCATGGGTACACAGTTTTTGTTGTTCCATTTTCTTAGCTGATATAGAGATTTTCTGGTTTGATGACTTTTGAATATGTAACATAAATTGTCCATGTGAAAAAAAAAACAGTTAGTGTGTAATTATAAGCCCCACAATTGTAAAGATTGTTCCCTGTGCTTTGTTGATGGTTATTGCAAACGATAATAAAATTGGAAAGTGCAATTTCCTAAAGTGTAATGATGTATCCACTGGAATCATAGGAATGCATGGAATGAAGATATATTCATTTGTGAAAGGTCCTGTTAAGAGTGTTGTTTCTATGATATTGTTTATTAATTTTTCTTTAACTGCAAGCCATATGCCTTTTCAAAGCTTGTATTGGTTTATATTTCACAACATGATAATTAGTACGCCAAATTTCAGTTGCAATACATGCGGTGGCATCCCTTGCAAATATAGCTGTTGGATAATTAACCACTTTATATGCTTTCACAACAGTGTCGACGGATTTCTATTTGACTTCCTCACTTGGAATTTTACATTGAATAATAGCGTTAAGTTCATGGACGTCTTTGTATTGACCTGCAAGAATAGCTCGTTCACTCAGTCAAGTGGAATTCTTATAATTTGAATATCTGAAAAAAACTTTTAAACTAACTCTTCTTTTGATGTAATAAAATTACAGAACTTAAAAGTCAAAGAATTTTGCCCTTATCTCTGATAAGCTGGCACTTTTTCGTACCCAATTTCCCACGAGTGATGCAAAAGATTTATGTGCGGATCGAACAGTCTGCAACTGGATATGCATATTTTGAGTTAAATTTAATGTCTTCACATGACAAAAAAAGTAGAGTATTTGAGGCAAGCACGTATTTCATCTACTGGTGTTAATTGAAGAATTACAGATAGCATTTGTCTGAAATCTCCTGCAAGCAATATTACTACATTCCCAAATGGTCTGCCATTGCCTTGCAAATCTTGCAAGGATCGACCAAGAGCCTCAAGTGATTTTTTACGTACCATTGTGCATTCATCCTAAACAATAAGTTTGCATTTCTGCAATATTTTCCCCTATATTGGATGTTTTGGAGATGTCGAACATGAGATTTTTGAAAAATTAATGTTTCAAAGTAGAATAAATAATTCTTCTACTTGGCAGCAAGGTCGCGGGTATTCCTCATGCAGCAAGGGCTAAGGCTATGTCATTTTGGTACTGAATGGTTGCCAAAATCAATTTAATTAGAAAGGTTTTACCAGTTACTTCTGGTGCTGTTCAAGGTAGCAGTAATTTCCAAATAACTTCTATTCTCACAGTCAGTAAATTAGGTGACTAAAATAGGATTTATCCATGTTTTGACAATACCTTATTCACTGTAATTAATTTAGGAGACTAAAATAGGATGAGGGATTAGAGATGGACAGATAGAGAGGAAGATATATAGATAGAAAAGAGAAAGTGAGAGGAAAATAGAGAAAGAGAAGGAGATAGAGAGAGATAAAGGGATTGATAGATAGACAGAGAGAGGGGGAGAGTTAGAAACAGAGAGGGCGAGTCAGAGGAAAGGAGAGAGAGATAGAGGGAGTTAGAGAGAGAAAGGGGCTCAAAGAAAGATGGAGAGGGTGATATAGAGAGAAATATAGATTGAGAGAGGGAAAGGGAGAGACGGATAGAAAGAGATATTAAGAGAGGAAGAGAGAGAGTGGAGAGAAACAGAAGGTGAACTACACTTCACCGTTTTTTTCCTCGTTCAGTAGAGAAGAAATCTTTCGAGACTGAGGCAATTTTAATTTTTTGTTACTATCCAAAGTACCCATTTTTGTTTTTTTTCGGGAGCTAGATTTTCCACACATCAGAAACCGACCAGGTTATCTGTACTTTCACCTAACAAATTAATAAAAGAAAAAGATATTGTAAAATGTGAATTTAGTGTGAAAATACTATTTTAAAAAATAGCACGATAACATAAGTGCATAAGTGCCACTCAAGGTACTCCTTGGGCGTTGAATTCCATGGCGACCAGCATAATTATTTAATGGTTGCTCCCTTAGCCCCCCCCCCACTAGTCAAGGCTAATGTATGCGCACATAACATTTTTTATTTACTGACGTTGGCTTAGTAACTAAACGATTTATTGATAATTTCGTAACCCTTAAACGCATGCCGGAAGATTTAAATTAGTTCATTATTGTTTTAATGAAAACAAAAGTTTCATTCAACACAAAACCAAAAACACATATTAATGATAAATGATTTATTCTATTCATTGAAATTTACTAATTTTTAAATAAAAAAAGTAAAAAATAGTTAATAAAAAATAGTTGCTTATGTGCGAATGTAAAAAATGTTTGTAAAAGTGAGAAATTATTTTAATCATTTAAAAAACTTGGTATTTTTTAATTTTTAGATTAGGTCCACCTTATAATCACCCCCAACCTCCCCATCTTAAGAACAGCTTCCGGAATAAACACCATTTTTGAGGGGGGGAGTGAAAAAATATTTGCAAAATTTAACTGATATTTGTTAGCATACCCACCCGAAAATACTATTTAAAAAAAAAAGGGTTGGGTTCCGTGCCCGTTGCAGAGAAGTAGATTTATTTATCAATAAAAGTTGCAGAGAAGTAGATTTATTTATCAATAAAAGTCGTCATTTAAAAAAGAAAATTGTGGAGGTGGACCCAAATGTAAATATTTACCCAAAAAATTATCCACTCATGTAAATTAAAAATGTCTGTAAAAGTGAGAAATTATCAATACATGGTTTAGTTATTTTCTTTTAATATTCATGAAAAGAGTTAAGCCAACGTAAGTTACAAATGTTTGTAAAAGTGAAATTATTAATAAATGTTTAGCAACTTTTTTCTTTTAATATTCATAAAGAGTAAAACTTTTTTTCCAATATTCATAAAAAGAATTAAGCCAACGTAAATAAATAAATGTTTGTAAAAGTGACACATTCAGGTTTAGTTACTTTTTTTTATTCATGAAAAGAGTTAAGCGAACGTAAATACATAATGTTTGTAAAAGTTCGAAAGGGAACGTAAGTAAATAAATGATAAATGTTACGTGCGCATGCATGGGGGGCAAAGGGAACAACTATTAAATAATTCTGCTGGTCGCCATGGAAGTCAACGCCCAAGGAGTACCCCACTTTATTTTAAATATTTATTTTCTAAAGGACTGTTTCAATAAATCAACAATGAATAAAATGGTGCTTCTACCCTTTATTGCCGAAATTGGAGACGCATTTTTTCACGCACTTGCTATCCAAATCTAGGGGAGACATCATTATATGGTCGAACGATTGCTTCCGGAAAGGGAAAGAATAAATTTACCAAAATTAACATTTATTACTTCCGGAAACGTTAAATTAAACTAAAATTATCATTTATTACTTCCAGAAACTTGGTAAACCACTATTACTGGAGAAAATGAATCTTGGCAATTCAAAAGAATGTTTAAAATTATTTATTTGTTCGAACAAAAACAAAAAAATTAAACTTCCGGAAAGAACTATGAAAAAAAAAAACAAATAAAGAAAGTGAAAAAGAACATATATCCGTAATTGTTTAATTGGAAATGTTTCGATTTAATTAATGAGAACGGGAAAGTTTTTCATGGAACATTTTTTTTTATTGAAAACAGAAAATTGAAATGACATATTCATAATAGTTTAAACTGGGCGAGCGCCATTTGAAAACCAAAACATTTATTAGTTTTTTGTTTGTTTGTTTGTTTTTCCGTTTGTGTGTGTATTTTTTTTTCGAACAAATAAATAATTTATACATTTTTTTTTAATTAAAGCAACTTTGAAAGGCCAACAACAAATTAATTTAAATGATTGTTTTCTTTTTTAACGGAGAAGTGGGTTGTTTTTTATTTTTTTACTGGGAATCGAGATATAATTGTAAAAACATTGATTTAAAACTTTGCGTAAAAAATATAATTTTAAGAAAACAATTTTGAAATGAAAGCAACATTGGACTTTTTATAAAATAGATTTTTTTTTCGAACAAATAAATAATTTTAAACATTCTTTTGAATTGTCAAGATTTTTTGTTAAATAAATAAATTTCAAGCAATTTTTGTAATAAATAATAAATAGCAACTTCGTTAATTTTACGACTCGCCCCAACATATTATAAACACTCTAACCTCCCCATGTTAAAACGGCTTTCAGAATGAACACCCCCCAACCTCCCCATGTTAAGAACGGCTTTCGAGGTTTGTGGAAGGGCGTGTTTAATTTGAAAGCTGTTTTTAACATGGGGAGGTTAGGATGTTTATAATACGCTGAGGCATGTCGTAAAAATGAAACAGTTTAGAAAAAGTTAAAACAAATATTTTTATGTAAACAATGCCGTGAAAAAAAACTAAACAATTAAAACGTAATGTTTCATGAGTGAAAAGCCTTAAGATAAATAAAGGAAAAAATTGGTAAGATACATAAATTAAAAAAATAGGGATTTTTTGTACTAATACAGAGAGTGATCTGCGCTATTTTTTAAATCGTATTTCCACGTTTAATTAAAATTTTATGATATGTTTTTTATTCAATTGTAAGGTTAAAGTACAGAATAGGTACAAAACACCCTCCCTCCCCCATGTTAAGAATGGCTTTTTAAATAATAACGTTATTATTTCAGCACGGATCATTCTCTACATGAGTACATTTTTGTACTTATCTTGTAATTCGAGAAACGGAAGTTACCGGAAATAAAACCGGGCAGTCTCGCAGAAACGATTTACGAAAAATATTTATATTTTAATTAATATTTTTATAATTCGCAATGATAAATTATTGAGAAATATTGTTTTATCGATGTTGAACGAACCAAGATTTATATATATATATATATATATATATATGTGTGTGTGTGTGTGTGTGTGTGTGTGTGTGTGTGTGTATATATATATATATATATATATATATATATATATATATATATATATATACGTTTTATTTTTTATTACCGTATCTTTCTGTTAAGTTACATTATTGTTTCAGCTACCCGGCCGTTTTTTTGGCCGTCTGTAGCTTCCTCAGACTTTTACTGAAGGTTTCGGTAAAAGTCTGAGGAAGCTACAGACGGCCAAAAAACGACCGGGTAGCTGAAACAATAATGTAACTAAACAGAAAGATAGGTAATAAAAAATAAAACGCATATTTGCTCTACAACAGTATTGAGCACTTTCTTCAGTTTTATTAATTACCATTTCTACTATATATATATATATATATATATATATATATATATATATATATATATATATATATATATATATATATATATATATGTATATATATATATATATATATATATATATATATATATCCTGCAAACATTTCAGAATACACGCACTTAAGGAACTCTAAATTAGGATAATGGAACTGCTATAAGTACAACTAACCCCCATCAAATAACCCCCCCACAAAGAGGATAAGTGAGGTTGCAACTATAATCATACCCATATGGGTTACGTAAGTCACTTAATATTCTACTTATTCAAGCAGTTATGGTATTACTAGCCGAAATAAGTACCTGTATGAAGGTATATTTGAACTAAATGAGTAATAGATCGTTTTGAGTGAAGCTCGTAATAATGTATGCATATGGATATTTTTGGGTGTGTGCATGTATGGATATATGATCTTTATATACCCGGGTAGGAAAAATAATTTATTAATATAAAAAAAAAAAAAAAAAAATGAAGAAATAAATAGATGAAAGAAAGTAAGGAATGAAGGGTGAATGGAAGAGAAGGGAATAAGGGTATTAGAGTGAATAAGCAAAGATGAAGGTAAGTACTACAATATATAAGCTTATATACTAGGTTTGTATAACCTAAATACTCTGATTTCTGTCATATGTTATTATATATTATGATTGTATCGTGATACATCTTATGTATATCTGCCTTACCATCGAAAGAATCTTTGTTAAATATGAGGATAACCCTATGAACTTCATGCTGAATTCAATATAAATTTTTACGTAGTGTCAATTTTTACGGTTAAAACCTACAACTTAGGAAAGTGTAACAAGCGGATGGGGCCATGAAACATAACTAGACGTGTGGAATTTGATAGAAAAAGTGAATTTATATAGTAGATGTATTCATGTCTGTTTCTACTTTAGATGTATCATTTGGTGGCACGGTACATGTATACATGTATATATATATATATATATATATATATGTCTATATTTGTGTGACTTTGGATATATAAGTGTATTTTACGTATGCATGTATGTTTGTATGTTTATATGTATATATCTGTATCTATATATCTGTGTGTATGTTTGTATGTGGATGTGTCTCTGTGTCTATTGTATGTAGATGTATGTATACACACGTATATTTCTGAACTATTAGAATAGGCTGCCTCGTATAGAATTGTTGTAACAATATAGATTACAAAAATGTATGGATGTCCGAATGTTGTTTATATATATATGTTATATATGTATGTATGTGTGGGTATGTATATGTATGTCTGCTGTGTGTGTGTTTATATGTATGTATGTGTATATGTATATATGTATATATATGTATATATTTATGTATGTATGTATGTGTGTGTTTGTGTATATATATGTATATATATATATATATATATATATATATATATATATATATATATATATATATATATATATATATATATACACCCGTCTGTAGTCGGGTAGCATAATATTGCATATACGAAGAAGTTACCACGCTACATAAGTAAAGAAAAATACTATTATTTATCTCTGTATGTCTGTAATGTGTGTGTGTATATATGCGCGGGTGTAGATAAATGTAGACATTTATAAGTGTATTGATACACGCATATAGGTACATGTGGGGTTTAGATAACTTTCGGGTTTATATTTATTCACATTTTGTTGGTTTATTTGTTTTAATTTAATTTTATTTTTATTCTTATTTATTTATTTTTTTATTTTTTATTATATTTTTTATTCATTTTTTATTTATTTATTTATTTATTTATGTATTTTATTTTTATTTATTTATTTTTTATTTACCTTAATGTAACTTTTACTTTATCTTCTACGTAGTTTCAGAATCATTGTCTAGTTTCAGTAAATAAAACAAAGAGCGTTCAGCATGGATTCGCTTTTGAATATATGGATTAATGTGTGTATGTGTGTGTTGGCAGTGTCTGTGTATGGATGTGTTATGTGTGTGTTGCATGTATGTGTGGGTGGAGGTAGATTAAAAAGGCACCGGTCAGTACTTGGTTAACCATAGCTAAGGCTTATTAACTTACAGACTCTAAGACAAGAAAACTAAACTCTCAAGTACCCTATGCCATAAAAAGCCAAAAGTTAGGTTAGATGGGGGAAGGGGAAAAGAAAAAAGATGTTTATCATCTTCAAAGACCTCACTCATCCTTTTACCGTTTTTGTTTTTTGACTCCCACCCAGGTTGTATTTTTAACTTGATAAACGAAATAGAAAAATGTATTTGGTGGAAATGTCACTTTTGAAGGTAGTTCTTGGCCTGAAGACGTAATCCCCCAACGTGGGTGATTACAGAAACATGTATGCACATATGTAGCCATTAATGTTTGTATAAATAAAATTAATATACCTGCTCTGTTCACTCATTGAGCACTATTTTGGTGGACACATGTTGTTTCATTGGATGTACTTCTAGGAAACTAAACTCTACTGGCTATATATATATATATATATATATATATATATATATATATATATATATATATATATATATATATATGTATGTATAAGAGCAAATAGTTAATAAAACATGTTAAAAAACACTTTGAAAAAGAGTCTGTTTGTAGGATCTATGATAGAAGCAGAGTTTTGCAGAGCGTTCATTGTCCAAAAATTCTTTCATCTTTCACGGTGAAATCTTCATGTCAATATTCAGCATCGTTCTTAGGCTTTATTATTTATTTGCAGAAGCATTGCTTACTCGTGAATAAATCAGTCACGAGGACAATAGTCGCTTTTCAGCTTTCATACAATACATCATTTGAGGGAGACAAAACTGGAATGAAAATCCGAAAAAAAAAAATAAAAATCCAGTTTACATTATTGCAAAGGAATGCTTGAATCGGCAAATGTTACATATTACTTAGTAGTAGTGTACTTTTAGAGTAGTGTAGGGATGATTGGCGAAACACATGGTTATTTAGGTAGGATTGACAACGTCTGACCTTTAGGCTCGTTTATTTTATCATGTGCTATAGTGACGTGCAGAGGGGGGTGCTAGGGGTGGCCAAGCAAGTAAAAACTGTTATAAAAGTGCCCTTTTCAGATGAATGTATTATAGGCCTCTGCTTCACCAACACGGCGTTCATTACTATATTTTTTTGCCGTTTTTTTTTTTCACTTGAGAACCTGTTCTGAAAAAGTACTCTGCACGTCACAGAAAAAGATTGTCATGCAAAGTCTGGATAAATAGGAGTGTTTATCTCATTGTAAACCTCTAAAGCAACTCGTAGTTAAGGAAATAATCCATGGTTAAGTTTTTGAAAACATTGGCATTTAAAAAAGTTTTAAATAATTATTGAGTAGTCATCATCGTCGTCGCCGTCGTCGTCGTCATCATCATCATCATCATCATCATCATCATCATCATCATCATCATCATCAGTTAAATTTACATTTAACATGATGGAAAATTTTAAAAATCCAAACTAGCCTATCTCTGGTCAGGTCTGTATTTATCCCTCTTTCTTTGAAATCCATACTTATCATAACCTGCCAAGTTTTCCTTGGCTTTCCGTTGCCAAGGACATCGGTACATCAACTGCTGTACATTTATTAACTAAAAACACTCTTATCCATTCTTTCAAAATTGTCAAATTAATGAAATTTCCTGTTCTACACAGATCTCCTTATACTGTCCAAATTTAATTTTCTTCTGAGGTCATCAGATCTAAGCGTCTTTAAAATTTACATTTCACGTCCGTCATATTATTCTTATATTCTTATAGCCCATATCTTGAACTCTTTAGTTTCATACGTCATTGCACTGTGCACGCATGCCTGATAGTGGTAATGTTGGCCGACACTGATAATGGTCTGCTGATTAGTAACGACAGAAGTTTCTTGAAATTACTCCATACACTCATAGCTCTTTGTAGCACAAAATCATCAGCTCCATTCTGCGCTCCATGTAAGTGTAGAATTAGTTACCAAATATATAAGGTTTCGTTTATATAAAAAAAGAAATAGACTTGGCACTATTTGTCTTTTGCATTTCTAACAGCTATGTTCGTTGGGAAAGAAAAAAAAACATTTTTACCATTCACCAATAACATCCAGTGTGAATGTACCTGAAGATGGTCGGAGGTTACATCGGCCGAAAAAACAACCAAGATGAGAATAATAGTCCAAACAATCCAAATAATATAAGGTTACTTAGTTATGATTGACTAACTCTCTGAATTATAAGCAACTAGGGACCTCTTGTGGATTTGATATTCTCCTTTGGAGAAGGCTGGTTTAATCCACCGAGAATGAACGCTGCTTGGTATCAGTAACTATTTGAATTTAATGATAACCGTGATATGAAAATAGATATCTGATTGGTTGGGTTAGTTATGTGACTATATAGACAGAAAAAAATTGAATTGATGCAATTAGTTGCAGTTTGGGTATCAGTGAATGTAGTCTAAAATGATACCAACGGCAAAATAAGTTGCTTTTTTGTAATCAAACATGAAAAAAATATTCCAAACCTGTTTGTGTGCAGTATGTAGAGTTCTGTGTAGACAAAAAAAAATGGCCGCCTTTATATGCGTGTGAAATTGTCACCTAACATGCAAATGAGATGCTTCCAGTTGGATATAAAAAGCCTGATTTTTCAGAGACTGAGTTGATTTGGAATTTGGATGTCAGAATAGCTAGCGTTATCAGCAGTGCGTCGTGTTCTAGAGTTGAATTTTGATAGCAGAGCGTCGAGATTTGGAGTAGCGAGATTTTTTTTTGGCAGCAGTGTATCGAATTTAACATTTGATTATTTTAACCACAGTGAAAAAGCAGTGCTTTCCAATGTTCTTCTAGATAGAAGCTTTAAATCCGTTATGTCCACTTTAATAAATAGCCAAAACCAACCGATACTCAATAAAAATATTCAGTTGATGCCACATATTATCAGAAGAGAAGAATTGGTGTTCGTTTCCTGCTTCATGTTCTAGTTGATTGTCCACAGACTAAATGTTTCCCCGAGAACAATAACACACCATCCATATACCCTCCCATTCAAGTGCTATATATTTGTTGAATTTAATTTAATTCTTTTTTTTTTTTTTTTTACTTTTGTTCACCTCCAAACAAGGTATATTACCACTGAAACATTAAGGGCTACTGTGATAGTGACCATATTTATAGAGGAAAGCCTGGATAGGGAGTTGACTCACAAAATGTTTGTTCTTATTTATATTTTTGCATGGTTAGGTAATCAGGGAACAGAAAGGGATTTTTAAAGGCGAGCGGATCAAGCAAAGAAGATATAATTCATATATATTCATGTATCATGTATCTCTATAGAGAAGGGGTCGGATTTTTCTGCTTGGACATTTTTGTTGATGAAGCACAAGTACAGTAAGTTCATCAGAGCACATTCCGTGGAAGTAATTTTAGTGCACCGGGATGCAAAACTGCGGCGAGGTGACAGGGGATGGAGTTTAGCAGACAGTGCAAAAGCTATTAGTTATTTCAGTTATATAATAGTAAATCAGAGATTTTCATTTACGATAGGCCATAATAAAATTACGTATAAATTAAAGTAAGATTTTCCCTAATATCATTAACCAGAATAGTTTTCTTAATTGCTAAAGGGTTACAAAGAATAACAGAACATTAAAATAAATTAACATGTATTGCAAAGCATACAATAGGTGAGTTGGCCATCGTAGCCGATGAACGACTGAGGTTGATCCGCCAGATATCGACTGACCCTTTACGGCTTAGTCTTTCGATATTTATTGAGATTGAAATAGTCTATTGGAATTTAACATAAGTTAGTTCCACCACAACATTAATAAAAGGAACGTATTTAAAACTGCTAAGTTAGTTTTGGCAAATATTGGTCTGTGTTCTTAAAAACAAGAATTTAATTCCTAATCGATTTCATAACGATCTGTTTACTATGTTTTAATACTGACCCTCTACTTTATTGATTATCCTCTTGTTCGTTGACCTTGATCATCCTCTGTTGCTAGAATCGTAAACAAAATGTTTATGGGAATTATATTCTGAACTTTCTAGATGAGGATTGATAATTTGTATTATTTTGGATTATTCATTATTAATCCAAATAATCTATATTGAAATCAACGGACAAAAGACAAAAAAGGTTTTAATGTTAGAGAAGGGAAGATTTCGTCTCCTATCAATTTCTGTTTTTGTACTCTAAAACCTCCACATCTCTTCTCATCCATTGCAACTCAACCAATAAAGGTATACCATTATATTTTATATGAAAGTGTCAGTCGTCTTTCTTTAAAGAATAATATTCTATATATTCTTATTTTTTACTTCTATAATTTTTACTTCTATAATTTTTACTTTTATAATTTTTACTTCTATAATTTTTACTTCTATAATTTTTACTTTTATAATTTTTACTTCTATAATTTTTACTTCTATAATTTTCAAGTTATTAATAAACTTTTATGGATGTCAAGCACAAATCGTTTCAGAATATAAACAAGGTGCCTTAAATAAGTTTCCAGTCTTTTTTTGCATGGGCACTTTTATTGATGTACGAATCACGTTGACACACCGGCTCTCGCCAGATCACCGAAGTTAAGCAATGTTGAGCCTGGCAAGTAACAGATGGGTGACCATTTTGGGAAGGCTAGGTGCTGTATGTACCTTTTGGGAAGGTTAGGCGTGGGGCCAGTACCCTCACCCTGTAAAAAGAACTCCTCGCTACAAAAGCATCTACAAAAGTTGTAGATGGCCTATGCCCCTCCAGGGGCTTAAGGGCTATGGATGGAAATTTTATTGATAGTACGCACATGAAACTTTAGTTCTCTTCAAAGTAATCTCCTTCGGATGCAATGCATTTATTGTACCCTTACAACTTCTGTAAGGCCACATGAGAGTCTTCTTGTGTGAGTTTGTCAATGACCCTCGTCATAGCCTCTTTCATCTCCAAAATTGTCTCATAACGGCAGCCTCTAGAGTTTTCATTGAGCTTGGGAAATAACCAAAAGTCACAAGAGTAAGTTCTGGATTATAGGAAGGTGATGAACTGTCTTGATGTCCATCTTGGTCAAATAGTCTGTGATAAGGATGGAGTTGTGGAATGGTGCATTCGTGCAAATCTTCTGCATCTTTAGTTTCTCACGAATAATTATCTGTACAGTTCCCACACTGACATCAAACTGTGCACTTATTGTCTCTATAGACACACAACGATCCTTATTCATGAAATTCTTTATTTGGTCAACCAACTCTGGTTTTCTGACTTTCTTACTCCTCCCACACATCTCATTATCTCTCACAGACTCCCTGCCTTCTTTGAATCTCATATACCACTCAGAAACTGATGCCCGATTCAGGCAAGATGGTCCAAAAGCAGTCTGAAGCACTCCATATGTTTCTGCGGCATTTTTCTAGTTTAATACAGAATTTTATTGCATATCATTCCTCTAAAGTGTCCTCATACCTAGATTACAGCTATGACAATGAAGCTTTAATAGAGTGTATTCCAATTCCTGCTGTAGCTGTTTATTTGAACCTGAAGCCATAAAAATTGGTCAATCATCTCATAAGATGTATAGCAATAATATACTGAATTTTCAAGAGTTTTTCTCACTTTTAAATGCTTGTACAAAAACGTCTGGAAACTTATTGACGGCACCTCATATGGGGACCTGTTTCTGAGCATAATATGAGGTATTTTATTGGTGTAAAATTAATTGGTAATGGAATAATTACTTAAAAGCAAAATGGATATACTCCCTTTTGGATGACATGTATCACCGATTATTATTTTTGCTCAAAGCAAAGGATTTTAATTGTAAAAGATCATATTCCTCATGAGTGAATGATAGAGAACACATCTGTTATGATTTAAAATAATTAGCTGAATTGGCAAATAGTAATCCTGAAAAGTCACTGTTCAATTACAGCTTAAAAGGTCATATGTTTCATGTTAGAGAGACAAGTGGCAATCACAATCATATGACTTGAATGAATTATGACAGAACATTTTGGAAGTATAACTTTAATCGGTCATATTCAAGGCAATTGTTTGAGTTAGCGCATATAACTATATTGTTTTATTGGTTAAACAGTTATATAGTGTACCTGCCCATACTTTATTTGAAGGTTCGATTATCTAATTATGATTTTAATTATGATTTGAAAAGGTCAAAATATTGAACCAGTGGCCAAATTATGTCGACAATTCAAAAAAGGTGATTGAAGGCATTTGCTTAGCTGATAATACATTTACTTGTCAACAATTAAGAAGGTGTTTTATTCTGAGTATTGGGACTTTACTGGAGGCTTAACTTCCATATGCTAAATGAAAGCATTTACTCACCAACAAATCATAAAGAAGCAGAAAATGCCGAACAGTCTGTGATTGGGTAGCCAATAAAAGTGGCCTCAAGTCTAAAAATAAGAAGTCTAAATAAGAGATTTGATCCTTAAAAGGTTTTTCAAACAGAGAGAGACAGAGAGAGAGAGAGAGAGAGAGAGAGAGAGAGAGAGAGACAGACAGACAGACAGACAGACAGACAGACAGAGAAAGAGAAAGGGAGAGAGAGATCGGAGTAAAAAAGAGATCGATAAAGTCAGAAATGGTATGAATATAAGTTCCTTCCGATTCGACCTGCTCTAAGGTGCAAAACCACAAAGTAAATTTCAAAGTTGCCCAACAAACACTTAGGATAAATCAAATGTATCAATTTATCTTTTCTTCAGGACAATAGCAATATAACATTTTTCTTTATCATTGTTATACCTCTGTGCTCCAACAATTTTTCAATTGTTCACAGCAATGTTTTATTTTTTTCTTATTTTGGGATTACCAACAAAACTAACCACTTTAGCATCAAACTATACAAAACTCTACGAAGTATGGACAGAGAGAAACTATAACTTTATATATATATATATATATATATATATATATATATATATATTGTATGTATATATATATTGTATGTATATATATATTGTATATATATATATATATATATATATATAGATAGATAGATATATTGTATGTATATATACGAGAGTCGTGCAATAAGTAATGCCCCTGACCCACTTCTAGTTGTCTAATCTAGCTGAAATTTTGCATGTGCAATGCTTTATATCTCTACGGATTATATGACAAGGTACAACTCTGAACTAATTGTGGTTTCTGTTTTACAGGTGTTTAAACTGGGTCAGGTGTGAAATCGAGCCTGTTGAATGTCGAGCAATGATCCGGTTTTTGTATTTGAAAGGACGCACACCACAGGAGACTTTTGATGAAATGAAAGAAACTTATGGTGATAATGCCCCATTATATGACCTTGTAAAACGTTGGCATCATGAATTCAAACATGGCCGGAAGTCTGTGGAAACAGCTCCCAGACCTGGTTGCCCCCCTTCTGCCATTGATGAGGCATCTGTCCGTCAAGTTGAGGCTGCCATTTTGGAAGATCGGTGCATTACTATTTGCCAAATAGCCCAAGATGTCAAGATTAGTACAGGGTCTGTGGAAACTATCATTCATGACCATTAGCATATACATAAGGTGTCTGCCAGATGGATTCACAGGTTGCTTATACCATTCCAGAAGTGAGAACGCGTCGAGTGCTCGAGGATGAATTTGGAGATGTGCCAAGAAGATGAGTCAAAGTTTTTCAAAAGACTGATTACACAGGATGAAACCTGGGTCCATCACTATAATCCAGAGACCAAAGCCCAGTCAATGCAGTGGAAGCACTTGGACTCACCATCTCCAAAGAAGGCAAGAGTGCCGCCCTCCGCTGGCAAGGTCATGCTCACAGTCTTCTAGGACCAGGACAGACTAGTGATGATAGATTTCCTGGCAAAGGGTACCACAATTACAGGAGCCTATTATGCTTCACTCTTGAGGAAATCAAGGGAAGTTATCAAAATCAAGAGGCGGGGTAAGATCAGCAAAGGTACCCTCCTCCTGCAGGACAATGCTCCGATCCACAACTCGCATGTCGCCAGATCAGAAGCACAGGCGTGTGGTTATGAAATCCTGCCCCATCCTCCCTACTCTCCTGACCTTGCACTCTCTGACTTTCACATCTTCCCAGCCATGAAGTTATTTTTGAAAGAAAAGCGTTTTGCAGATGATGCAGCCTTGATTTCTGAAGTCATGTCCTGGTTGGAGGACCAACCTGAGGTGTTCTACAAAAACGGTCTCCAGAGCTGCATCAAACGATGGGAGAAATGCATAACTCTGGGTGTTTCCTACGTAGAGTAAGACTAATAACTGTGCCAAGTTTCGTTGCTCTACTTCTATGAGAAGTGGGTCAGGGGCATTACTTATTGCACGCCCCTCATATATTGTATATATAGATATTGTATAAATATATTGTATATATATATATATATATTATATATGTATATATATATATTTGTTCTATATATATATATATATATATAATGTATATATATATATTTATATATATTTATACATATGTATACACATTATAGTGTGTACGTGTATAGAAACACAGGGCACTGTCATGCGTCTAGTGCAGCAGCGTTAATGCTAAGTTCTTGCTTGTATGCTTTTCACTTCATGCTCCTGCCGCTGGCTAGCCTTTCAATGAATAAGAAGCAGAATATGTAAGCCAGTATAATTAGCCTCTCCAGAGTTAAGACCACTGACATGCCTCCCTATGGCCACACATGGATATTGGTGCCTTTTTTTTTTTTTTTTTTTTACACGGTGGTCACCACTTATCAAGGTCCGGAAGCCACTCAGGGATAAGGGTTATTGCAAGTACCATTCAAAAAGTAAATTCAAAAAACAAATCCACATATCTAACCTTTGGTGCATGGAACAAGAACCATGCTAGACCTCAATGACATGGACAGACCAGCATGATGAACTGCCCTGGTCTCAAAGGAACTTGCGGCTCTTAATGTGAACACCAGGCTAAATGTCAACAGATCTTGGAGTAGTAGGGGGCTCAGGAGATGCTATGCCATGGCCCATCAACGTGTGGACATGCCCTGACACACCACCAACCCTGCTCCGCTGTCTTGCAGATCCCTTGACTTGGATAAGGCTAGGAGAAGGAAAAATGACTAAAAAATCCCAATAGCCAGACGGACTGGCTGTGAGGTGGTTAAGAAACACGTAAACATTTTTCTTTTCCGGCTGTCCATTGCAGTCCCCTTTCCCTGATATTGCATGTCATCCCCACAAGAGCTGCGAAGGAAGGCTCGGGAGCTACAGTGTTTGAGTTTCTTCCTGGCAAGTTGGTGCCAACCCTAAAAAAATCATATGCTAATGGCTTTTGCTTATTTCCTCTGGTTTGATTTTCTCTCTCTTCTGCTGCTTAACTTCCTCTTTTTCTACGACAAGACCAGTGGCGATGGGACAAGGGCGAAAGGAGCAGGTTTTAGTGAAACTCGGAGCTCCTAGTCTAGACCTGCATGATGGCGGTGGATGCATGATGGTTGCCCTCTCTTGGAACTGTAACTATCTGGAGGTTCGGTCCTGCATCTACGACTGGGCATGCCTATTGAGGACAACTACTACCCACCCTGAATAGGGAAGGCCCTAGAAAATGTGAGCTAAAAAAAGCCGCATCCAGTGGAACATCCTATTTTGCAGACAAAACCAGAAAAATTAAAAAAACAAATCCACATATCTAACCTTTGGTGCATGGAACATAAGAACCATGCTAGACCTCAATGACATGACAGACCAGCATGATGAACTGCCCTGGTCTCAAAGGAACTTGCGGCTCTTAATGTGAACATTGCTGCACTAAGCGAGACCTGACTCTCAGAGGAGGGTAAGCCAGAAGGAAAGGGTTCAGGATACACCTTCTTTTGGAAGGGAAGGGATGAAGATGAAAAAAGAATACACGGAGTTAGCTTTGCTATAAAGTCACATATCGTGCATGATCATCAGCTCACACCAACAGCTGTAAGTGAGAGACTTATGTCTTTTAGAGTCCCACTGCCTTCTGATAACTTCATTACTGTTATCTCAGCATATGCACCCACACTAGACGCCGACAGTGAAACGAAACGAGAATTTTACCAGTAGCTTGGTAAGCTTATAACCAGAGCCCCACCACACGACAAATTAATGCTGCTGGGCGACTTTAACGTGAGAATGAGGAAAGACCATAGACTGGAACTCTGCCATTGGGAAGCATGGACTTGGTAAATGCAACTCAAACGGCCGCTTGTTGTTAGGACTTTGCTCAGAATTTGAGCTATTCATTACCAACACTCAGTTCCAGCTCCCAAATAGATTTAAAACCACGTGGAAACATCCTCGATCTCAGCATTGGCATCTTCTAGACTATGTCATCGTCCGTCAGAAAGATAAAAAGGATATCCACATTACTAAATCAGCACTCAATCTAGATGACTGTTGTACTGAGAACTGTCTGGTCATCACATGTGTTACATATACCACCAGAAAGAAGCCCAAATTTGAATTAAAACAGCAACCTCGGAAGAAAAATATAACCTCTCAAAACTTCACCTTACAGAGGAATAACAAAATACCAACACACCATCGAACAACACCTTTGTATAAACCCAACCAATTCTTGCGACCTGGAAGAAGAATGGTTGTCAATCAGTAGGATCATTAATAAATCAGCTAAAGTCACAGTTGGTTTAAAGAAAAAGAAAAATCAAGACTGGTTTGATAAAAGCTTTGCTGGCATTAATCTACTGATTCAAGAAAAAATAAACGGTCGCTATGCTCATGAACAAAACCTTCGAAGCCGGCATAAGCCCAACACTTACAGAAACTGCAATGTCAATCAAGATTACAAGAACAAGAAAACAAATGGTGGCAGTTGAACGCTTTAAAATTGGAGGGTTTTGCAAAACCCTGTGGCCTTAGAAATTCCCATGCCAGTGTAAAACAAATTTTTGGCCCTATCAAATCCTCAACCGGACCACTCCTTGCAGCAAACAATACCACCATCCTCTACGATCCATAATCAATTCTTGATCGTTGGAAGGAGCATTTTGCCACTCTACTCAATAAAAAATCTGCTGCAAGTGAGGACTTTCTCAAAATGGTCCCACAGTACCCGGCACAATTATGAATAATACACCACCCTTCTTTCCAGAATTTCAGATTGCGATGGAGCAAATGAAACTAAATAAAGCCCCTGGGCCTCATAATATCCCTTTCGAACTTATCCACCATGGTGGACAACATCTGAAAACAAGACTATTCACTCTCATTCTTAAGATGTGGGAAGAACATCAAGTACCAAAGGATCTGAAAGACGTAGTAATAGAAATTATCTTCAAACCGGGTGACCGAAAATCATGAAGTAATTACCGTGGGATTGCCCTTTGCCCTTTTGTCCATCATGGGGAAAATCTTTGCCTGCATACTACTGAATCGCTTGCTGCAAGTCACAGAATCAGTCCTCCCAAAATCTCAGTGTGGCTTCCGTGCCTCTTGCGGGACAATAGATATGATTTTCTGTGCTAGACAGCTGCAGGAGAAAAGCAGGGAACAACAGAAACTCCTTTTTCTTGTATTTTATGACCTACAAAAAAAGCATTCGATAGCATTCCAATGGATGCAATGTGAAAGTTCTCAAGCAATTCGGTTGCCCGGCCCATTTTGTAGAACGAATTCAGGCACTGCATGACGGCATGTTAGGATATGTATCACACCAGAGCAAGGAAACAAAAAAGCTTCCATTTACCTGTACTTAAACAAGGCTGTGTCCTTGCACCTGCTCTTTTTTCCTTATATCTTGCTGCAATGTTGCACGATCTTCCCCCAAATAACCTGGGGGTGGACATTAGGTACCACTATGATGGGGGACTTTTCAAGTCTGCTAGACTAAAATCTCAAAGCGTTGTGAAATTCCAACACATCACAGAGCTCCAATATACGGATGACAACATGGTCCTTTGCTATTCCAAGGAAGACATCCAGAGATCCGTAAACAACTTCACAGCAGCCTACCACCGC
>NC_136487.1:34101365-34256365 GCF_053919585.1 Euprymna scolopes
ATACAAATTAACTTCATAATTTTCTATTTAGAAAAAAATTTGATTTTTTTAATTTTTTTGTGATACGAATGTACTATTTGTATGCGAAACCTTAAGTCCCAAACAATACACTTATGATGATTATGATTTTTTTTTTGTATGGGAGTAGAAGGTAAATGGAGAAATGCATGAAGGCGAGGAGTCAATGATGGAGGAAAGCTTGAGAATGGCTGAACTAGATGAAGGGGAAACTCCCCCTTTTTCTCTCTTTCTTTTTTTCACAGTTTGAAAAATCAGGTAATCAATAACAGATTATCTAGTTTAGTTGTTTAATTCCGTTTATTCATTTAATGCTAAAACACAATATTTATTGTCAACAATTAGTGGAACACAAATCACTATAATTTATTTCATTTAATTATTTGTGGGCTGTTATCTTCATCTTTTAGTTGTTCTTTCACGACGTTTCGACCAATTATGCCTCTGACCTTCGTCCGGAGGTTAATCGCGACGGCATAGGAATGTCGAATAAAATAAATCATACAAATTATTTCAATAAAATCATATAAATTTCTCTCATACACGAACACATTCTCAACAATTGACTAATATAAGGTTGGTGCAAAATAATGCCGCTTTTTGATATTCAACTATATATATATATATATATATATATATATACAACAGACTACCCGTGACCCGTTGGGTCAGTATGTTATATTAGCTATGGAATTCATGTATGAGTGTGACACTTGTGACGTAAAGAAAATAGGTTTTTTTTTTGACATAACAGAAATATTTCTATGAAAGTATATTAAAATGAAAAAAGAATATAGATAGATTGCTATGAGTCGTCCTGTTTATTATAATTCATTTTTTTTTTAATTTACAGTGAATTATAAGTGTTTGGCCATACTTATAGGTAAATGTACACTGAACAGATACTATAATACTTTTATAGTTAAATTCAAATTTTGATATATCTGCTTTTTTTTTTACATCGTTCATTTCTGTATTACGTTTAAGTTATTTTAAACCACACTTTTTCCATGTTAAATAATAATTTCGAAATAATGACGTTAATATTTCAGCGTCCCAATTGTTCTTTTGTTTTTTGTTTATTTTAACCCCCACTCTTCCCATGTTAAATAATAATTTCGAAATAATAACGTTAATATTTCAGCGTCCCAATTGTTCTTTTGTTTTTTGTTTATTTAAAACCCCACTCTTCCCATGTTAAATAATAATTTCGAAATAATAACGTTAATATTTCAGCGTCCCAATTGTTCTTTTTTTTTCGCGGTTAAATTATCTAAATAAACAATTGTTAATGCTGTCTGCTTTTTTTTTTACATCGTTCATTTCTGTATTAAGTTTAAGTTATTTTAACCCCCACTCTTCCCATGTTAAATAATAATTTCGAAACAGTTAATATTTCAGTGCGCATGTCATGCGCGCATACGCAAACGGATGTTGTAAACCGGAAAGTGGATTACATACATCGTTACAAGATCATTTGAGTTTTGTAATTATAAAGATATCTATAAACGACATCATTTTTGCACCAAACTAAGTTTTTTTGTAATTCAGTTGCAATTGCTGTTATTGTTTAGCATAATTCCTGATAATTTTGTTGGCATTGGTTTCCCCGATATCTTTCTATTAAGAATTATTTCTAGAAAGACATCAGGTACTTACGAGAGGAACTATATTAAAGTTACCAACATCCCTAAGCAAAAGTTTTTTGTGGAATATACTGGATTCGAACTTGACACTCCCAGCTTTTCAGTGTGTGTCGTAAACCACTGAACCACCGGCACACCCCTTGCTGTTGCTGTTGTTGTTGTTGTTGTTGTTGTCGTTGAGCATCATGATGAATCAAATGATTATTCTTGGCATTTGTTTCCTCGATATCTTTCTAGTTAGAATGCTTTTTAGAAAAATATTGGATAATTATTACTGAAGAGACTGCATGAATGGTTACCAACATCCTTAAGTGAAAGTGTTTTTGTGGAATGAACTGGATTCGAACTTGGAAAGTTCAGGTTGTCAGTCCACATCATTAACCACATAGACACCATCATGTCCCTCATGCAGGGTGTGAGAATGTAGGTGGAATGTTTTCGGTTTATTTCGTTAGTTCTGAGCTTCGTTTCAAACTGGAAAGATGAAGAATCTGTTGGTTTCAAAAGGGCGCTATTTTTATTTTAGTCTGGCATGAGATTATTTTATATTTTACGTGTGAACTCCAATTTTGAACAAGATCAGAGTTATTTTCCCTGAACGATCTATATATCTATAAAAGTAAGAATGTGTGTGTATGAAGACAATTCTCAACCTATATACTCAGCGAATTTTTGATCTACAGACTTAAAATTTGATATATAGGGCATTCAGACATGTAGAAAACTTTTTAATTGGTTTTCGTTCAGAAAAAGGACTACTAAGGGGTCAAAATTTAAAAATTGGTATATGGGAGTCGTCGGATTTTTATCTGTTTTCAACTGTTTCACGAATGCGCATATGTGAATAGTTCACATGACAGATTCCTTATGTTAAGAATAAGTTGAAAATACCTTTTAAAATCATGTCAATCTGGCCTAATGGTTATCGTATTTGATTCAATGTCTTTAGGTTTTGGTTTTGATCTCAGCACGAGTATTTTTTTTTTTACTTACAAGAACTGAACTGTTTAAAAAAACATAATACTCACATACACATGCCTCAGTTTCTCTATGAATGAAAATATAATATTTATGCGTATTTTACGACCGGGCAACGGCGGACGACCTGCTAGTTTGATATAAAAATACACTTTAAGATTTTAATTAGGTTCTCTAACATATCCTTCTACGAGGAATACACAAACATCACATAAACACACATAGACACAAATACTGAATTTATTGATTTAATGCTAATGGGTCAAAATGTAAAACAATTGGAACTTGCCAGTCTAACTCAACTTAAAGTATTTCTCTATGCATGCGCAAATATATATTAATGTCGGTTCATTTTTAGAGTTTTGGTATCCATCTATTGTTAGCTCAGATGGTAGGGAATAACGTTGGTGTGCTAAAAGTTTTGGTTTCGATGCTAGTTGATGGCACCAAAGTTATATACTTTTGTTAACTTTTGAGATTACTACTATATATTGGGTATAATATGATAAAGAATAGAGTATTGGCTCTATATTAATAAATATGAAATCAGCATAAGTAAAATATCATATTTAAGCGTATTTTATGATCAAGCCTCGCCGGGTGATCACTACTATATATTGGGTGCAATATAATAATCAGTAGAGAATTGGCTCTATAAAAATAATTATAATAATAATCATAATAATAATAAATATGAAATCTGCACAAATAAAGATATCTTATATAAGCGTATGTTACAACAGGACAACGCCGAGCAGCCTGCTAGTATGAGTTGTTCAAAAGGTCACTGAAGGGTTTCGAATTTAAATATCTTCTTTATTTCTAATATGTTTCTGTACTTTTAACACAGTCTGACAAAATATTGGAGATTATATTTTAAAAATGCAAAATTCAAACAATCTTTATTTATGAAAAATGATGTCTGTTAAATGTTGCCCATTTTCAGCTTCGCATATTTGTGCTCTTTCCAAAACATTATTCATGACAGATTGCCAGAATCTTTGGATTGCGATTTAACTCTATTATTTCGTTCCTGATATTTTCCTTCAATTCTTTCTGGGTTTTGGGTTTGTTAACATAGACTCTTTATTTAAGATATATCCACAAGAAAAAGCCGGGGTTAGTCAAGTTTGTTATGGCCATTTGATATTGTTATACCGACAGATAATGTTGTCGCCAAAGCATTGCCTAATTTTGATAAAGCAATTTCACGATGGTGTTCAATGCTATACCTATCCACAATTAATTTCCAAAATATTATCCGTAAAATACTTGAAATAGAGAAAAGCATAATAATTAATTGTAAAATGACAAAGATTTTCAACGCTTCAGTGACATTTGGACAATGTATATATAAGTGACCTTGTCTGTATGCAGAACGGTCTCTACAAAATTACTCTGTTAATTTTTGGTCTAAAGACGTAAAACTGGATATAAAGGGGATTTAAACCGGTGAAACAAATTCAATTTGTTTTCAGCAGATAACAATAGCAGCTAACGGGTAAAACAGAAAAAAAATATAAACTTGGCAGTTGTATAGTGACTAAACGTGTATTGTCTACGCATGCACAAATATACATTTATACATTTAGTAATATCAATTTTAAAGTGTTGATATGCATATGGACAGCTCAGCTGGTATCGAATAACACTAGGAACTATATGTTTTGGTTTCGGTTCCATCTAATGGCACCCAACCATATATATATATATATATATATATATATATATATATATATATATATATATATGTGTGTGTGTGTGTGTGTGTGTGTGTGTGTGTGTGTGTGTGTGTGTGTGTGTGTGTGTTAACTTATAAATCACTATTACATATTGGGTACAATATAATAATCAATAAAGAATTGGCTCTATAATAATAAATACGAAATCAGTATAAATTATGATATTTAAGTGTATTTTACGATCGGGCAATGCTGGGTAGCCGGACAGTATATATATATATATATATATATATATATATATATATATATATATGTGTGTGTGTGTGTGTGTGTGTGTGTGTGTGTGTGTGTGTGTGTGTGTGTGTGTTTATTGGAACTCGATGTAACTACAGAGCATATACAAATAAATTACAAAAGGCTTACATTCCAAATTCAAGATGTTATCCATCTTACCGTTTATTTCTTTAAGCATGTTTAAATGTCCAATTCGTGACAGCGTTTTTTTCTCATCGCAGATACATTCATATTATTATTATTATTATTATGTCAATTTGTTTTAATTAATTCCGCACTACACTAATCAGAAGAAAAGAAACTCATCAATTTTAAAAGAGAATAAAGAAATATGGACAGGATTTAAAATCCGAAAATTGGAAGAGAAATTGCAATTGTGTTTTTTTTAGTTACGCCATGTTTGAATTATATATATGTGTGTGTATGGGTGTGTGTGTAGGTGTGGGTATGTGTGTGTGTGTCTGTGTGTGTGTGTACAGGATGATCTGAAAGTAACTCTCTTCCTAAAATAGCTATAATAATTTTTTTGAAGTATAATTTCTCCAATTAATGAATATGAGAAGAAAGTATATTATGTGGACTTTTATTTAAAACTAGACTACCCGTAACCTGTTGGGTCAATATGTTATATTAGTTATGGAATTCATGTATGAGTGTGACACTTGTGACGTAAAGAAAATAGGGTTTTTTTTGACAGCGTCCGCAGTTTTCTAGTAGAGCTAGACTTCCGCAATACGAAAATGCGGCTATAATGTCAGGTTAGTTAGAATTTATTACATATAAAAACATTTGTTTTCCTTTTGTAAAATTGTAATCTCGACAAAAAAAAATGTAGTTGACATTTTTAATATAAGGAACATATTCATATTTACACAGTTTTACGATTTGTTCATTTCTACCACATAGACGAAACGCTCGACATTTTTAGAACAAAAGCATATTATTTAGAAACCCTAACAGATCGAGCGATTTTATTGAAAACGTTTTGTTCTAATCACGTGTTACTTTAAATAGGTTAGTGAGAAAACATTACATCTTTTATTTAACTTCAAATGTTTTGTTTTTATTAATTTATTTTATTTTCGGCAATTCTGCAGTATACGGACGGCAGCAATGGTGGGGGGGATAACTACAATTTCTTCTTGGTCAAATACCGCAGCAAATAAGTAACAAACAACATTTTTTTCCGAACGCAAAAATATTTGAAAACCAAAACATTTATATATATATACATATATATATATATATATATATATATATATATATATATATATATATATATATATATATATATATATATATATATATATATATATATATTCAATAAATGTATATATATATATATATTAGTGTTGTAATTTCTTTTTCTAATTATATAGAAACATATTTCCGGATTAATGGCATCAAACATGGTAAACAAAATCTTTCCTAATCATGTAAAATTACCTATTTTTCCGAATAATTGCTCAAAGATCGAAAATTAAACATAGTTTTCCTACGAATCGAACGCCGACGACATTTTTTACAGCTTTGTTTAACAACTTATGAAGAATTTAAAATATTAAATTTGTTAAAAAAATGCATTTAATATGTGTAAAAAATATGACCGAATAGATTCAAGTATTTGCTGTTTAAAAAACAACAAAAGAAAACACTATTTAATGTAATAGGAACGTGTGCATTTACCGATCCGGATTTTCGTTTGGCATGTGCAGATAAAATACAGGAGTATGCCAAGCTATGGTAAGGTTAATCAGCTACTGGAAAATCGGCAGACTACTTTTAAAAAATTGGAAGAAGGAAAAAAAGATTTTAATCACGCCCTCTAGTTATAAAGGGCTGCATTAGTTCCATGGTTATTAATAGTGTAAGGGGGATAACTCTGTCCAATTGTCTAAACGTTAATGTTTATGCGCGCATGCGCAACCGGATGTTGTTAACCAAAAAGTGGGTTACATCACTCGTTACAAGATCATTTGAGTTTTATAATTATATAGATTCAATATGGGCACCACCATTCACCATCAGCTTTTCAAGTCAACCATGAATCGCATACACTGATTTTACAAGAAACTCTTGCAGAATGGAACTAATAACTTCACGTATTCTCCCTTCAAGATTAAAAACGAAATTCATATAACAGATCAGAAAAGAAAAGAAGAGCATAGATTTAATTACAACATATTAAATAACATACACACAAAATTTAGAAAAATATTACAGCATTTAAATGAATTATAGCTATTTTAGAATAGGGTGTTACTCTCGGATCACCCATATATATATATATATATATATATATATATATATATATATATATATATATATATATATATATCAACGCTCTGATCCCCATCTGGCATCAATTGTGATGGATGGCTCTCGTTTGGGTGAGGCCACGTGTTTGGACAAACTTCTGGGTTTGACCTTTACTCATGATCTGAAATGGAACACGTACATCAAGTCTGTTGCCATGGTCGCTGGAAAGATGGTGGGATCCTTCTACCGCTCCAGAAGATACCTCACTACTGATGCAATTCTCTATCTATATAAAAGCCAAGTACGTCCAAGGATGAAGTACTGTTGCCATATCTGGGCAGGAGCTGCTAAAAATAGCATATCCTGCCTTGACAGAGTACAAAATAGACTTCGTGGCTTAGTGGGGAATGCCCTTTTCTCTACCCTGCAACCTCTCTCCCACAGAAGAGACGTTGCGAGCTTATCCTTGTTTTATCGTTATTTCCATGACAGGTGCTCGTCTGAAATCCAATCTCTGGTCCCCCCTCGCCAATCTTTCACGAAAAACACCCGTCTAGCTGAATCCACTGTGAAAAATTTCCCCCACTCTATATCTGTGCCTAAATCAAAACGCGGATTCCATGAACAAAGCTTCTTTCTTAGAACTGCACGCCTGTGGAACTCTGCTCCGTCTGCCTGCTTCCCACCGGACTACAACTTGGATGTCTTCAAGTCCAATGTTAACAAATTCCTAATGAACCGACCCCTTAAGTAAACACTTCATCAAATCTCCAAACTAACGTAATGTACTTGCAATAACCTTTATCCCTGAGTGGCTTCCGGGGCTTGATAAGTTGTGATCACTGTGTAAAATATATATATATATATATATATATATATATATATATATATATATATATATATATATATATATATATACGACATATTGCAAGTATATACGATATATTGCAAGTAAAAATTGTACAATATTATTACCAGGAACAAAAACACTGAAAATAAATTAAATCAACTCTTACTTGTTATGTATTTATTACCTAAGTTATCATCCACAGAAATCATACATTTATGTAAAATACTGTTTTTTGTTTAAATCTATTTATTGAATGAGTCTCATTGCAGTTTCTATTTTCATCGATTGAGCTCTCAGGTGCTGCCATTGTATTCCGTAAGCGAATACGAAAATCTACAATTTCTTAGTTCTGTAGCTTCTTTATGATTATATCTCTTCAGAGTGACATTGCTTGTAAAACATTGTTGTCACGAAAGTAAGGACTTTTTTCTAGAAATTTTATAACCGTCTCCATAGACTTTTCTGCATCATTCCATGATATTGCTTCATCAGAGTGTTCTTGGTTATTTACATTAGGGTCAAGAGAATAGGAGCTGTCGTTATTTTCATCACCATTACTGCCTTCAGGATATTGATCAGTAGTTTCCTCGTCTTGTTGCACCCACATTTGAACATCATTTGCATTAAGTGATTTAAGAACAGCGTGGTTGGTCGGTAACCGTTTGGTTTCAAGAAATTTTTTCTAGACCAGTTGTAAGCCTTGTGATGGGTTGTTTTATACTATTTTAAATCTAGCAATCTGAAAAAAAATTACAGTTAGTGTAAATTAATTATCAATTGCTAACTACATTAATTACATAGTACCAATGTTAACATTTCTGCGCAATATCTGATTAAACCATGTAATCAGTTTTACTGCAACTCCGCATCAAATATGCTAATACAATATCAATGGTGAAACAGTTCAAGTTTAGAGAAAGTCCAGGTTTAGAAGAAGTCCAAATGAGAGGAAGTCTAAATGAGAGGAAGTCCAACTTTAGAGGAAGTTCAAATTAAAGGAGTTTTACTGCATATATATATATATATATATATGTATGTGTGTGTGTGTGTGTGTGTGTGTGTGTGTGTTTATTTCAACCTCGGTGTTTTTGCTTTTTTCCCTGTTTTATGTATATATATATATATATATATATATATATATATATATATATATATATATATATATATATATAAGAAAGTATTATTGATTTCAAGAAGAGTACCATCCTTATTTATTTATAACTTTTACATACTCTCAGATGTAGTTTATGACTTGGAGTACATAAATTGGACAGCTTCATTACTGCTACGAATAGAAACATGTCCAAATCATATAATGAGATTTATGAGTGACAGCAGATACGCAGATCACATCCCAATTACAGAACCTCACAACTGTTACACCAGTCAATCCAGTAATCAATGGCAAGATACAAAAACTCTTTGGGCATATCTAAACGTCTGAAACTGGTTTACTTAAGATGTCTAAAAAGGATGAGAGAAGGAAAGCAAAGGCCGGGAACGCCGTGCAAACACTAGAATGACGACGTTCATGTGTGGTAAATATTAAGTTTTAGTCAACTTAATTGTGAACAAAAAACAGAATCGATGAAAACTTCTTGATTTTGCAATCTGTTCTAACCGGAGACAGCAAAACATAACAACAATTATAGTGTGCATATATATATATATATATATATATATATATATATATATATATATATATATATATATATATATATACGGGAAACATGTAACCAAAATGGACTGCGAAAATGCTTTTATACATTCTGAACACATTTTAAATATTTTACACCCTGAATAATTTCTGAAGAGGACGCTACACAGAACGTCTGAAACGCGTAAAAAAACTATTTCAATGATTTCAAAACATTATTACAATGATCTAAATATGATACCTTTTTATATGAAAAATCAAAACACGGAATAAGAAAATAATGTTTAAAAATACATAGCAATTGTTGATGACAGTTCTTATTCAAATATATATATATATATATATATATATATATATATATATATATATATATATATATATATAGTAAATATATTTATAGTAGTATAATTTTAGTAAATATATATATATATATATATATATATATATATATATATATATATATATATATATTAGCGTTGCAACGAGTAATTGTAATCATGAATTGGAAAAATCAGAACTTTTTGGAGTATCAGAATCGGTATGAGAATTAGAAAAAGTGGTGTTTATTTTCTGCTTCTTTTAATTATTTTTTATTTTATTTTTTTTAACCAAAATTTTACATTGCTGGCAATAATGATAAAATAATAAATAAGCGTTATGTCACAATATATATATATATATATATATATATATATATATATATAGTCATCCACATACAGTACTGTTTCGCTGTTTCACAGCTCATCAGTGCGGCTAGACAGGCAACCACCTCAAGCCAGGATTGAAACCCGACTGTCTGTATGGCAGTCAAGGCTCCTAACCATTACGCTATTGGCGGCCGCTGAACGAGTAGTGAATTTAACGATGTTTTGACATCGTCCGAATATATATATATATATATATATATATATATATATATAGTCATCCACATACAGTATTGTTTCGTTGTATCACAACTCATCAGTGTGGCTAAACAAACACCTTTCCCCAGCCGTCGATCGAACCTATAACCATCGAGTAGACATTTGACAGTTCTACCCATATATATATATATATATATATATATATATATATATATATATATATATATATATATATATATATATATATATATAGGCAGAAACCCCGATGTTGTCCAGGACTGAATTAAAATCAACGAATGTGCCACACATTTAATACTTTCATTCCACCGAAATCGATGAAATCAATCGTTCATCAATCCAATTGATTGTCTGTTCTAGCCGTTAACCCACCGCGGTGCATCAGAAGGAAGCTTACATGCCTCCTCAAAGTGACTTTGTCCACAACATATCAGTCTACTTTGCACTGCAAAGAACTTACTTTTAATTTTATAAAATCATTTTTATATAACGGCTTCAATTAAAGTTTAAAATTAAAAATTGGTTGGATTGTGTTCTAAATAGGAATTTTAATTTTGAACGCACTCCCGTCTTATCAAAAAGCCTATTGTTGATTTTAAATGCCAGACTCTTTAGCTTGTGCGGTGATAAAACTTCTTAAATGCCCTTTGATGTTAGGCTGTATAAAAATGTTATCTTTGTTCAAAATTGGACTCTTCCTTCTTTAATCAGATTTTTTTTCGATTATCGATTTTCAACGCTTATCGGAGATATTTTGATATGAAAGCAATTTAAGAACACTCCCAGATACATAAAGAGAATTTGTGTGAAATTTCATAAAAATTATCCTGGCCGTTTTGGAGTCCGTAAGGAACGAACTCACACACACACACACACACACATACGCACACGCACACACTAATTGCTTTTTATATATATTTTAAATATATATATATATGTGTGTGTGTGTGTGTGTGTGTGTGTGTGTGTGTGTGTGTGTGTGTGTGTGTGTGTTAAATAAAAAATGAGAAATAAAAGTTATATATAACTTTATTATAAGGAAAAGTAAAAGAGAAAAAGAAAAGAAACCTTAGGCCATTGCATTTCAAAGCTAAATGCTTCTCATTGGAAGAAAAGAATGACCAGAATTATGCAACATGTAATTATAGATACAAATAATATTTACCTTGGAAGTGAGAATGAAAAAATAAGATAATTAAGAGATATTGGAAGTAGGTATAAGAGTAAATACCTTTGAAAAATGCAAAATATTAAAAAATATGAATAATATAACTAGGAGAAAAGAGTTAAGTATACATGAAAAGGAAGGAGAGAAGAGGAGGAGGAAAATCGAAGAAGTACTTGGATTATATAGGTAAGTAATAATAAAAAGAAAGTAAGGGTCACTATGAAATAATGGGAATCATTAAAGAAGAGCAAATAATAAAAGAAGAAAGGGAAAAGATAAGAAGAGAGAGGAGAAAATGAAGAAAGTAGGAATGGAGAGAGAGAAAGCAAATAAAGGATACAGAAATACAAATCTGAAAGTAAAGAAAGTAGGATCAAAAGCTTACACATTTTCAGAGAATGTTCAAAGATAATTTTGTTTTTTAATTCAAGTGAAATCTTTACATTGCAGTTCCAGAAAGTGAAGAATATGGCAACTGTTTAAGAATCTAACAAAATAAAGACGTGTGGAGAATTAAAACCCTTGTAGAGCCTGAAAATAGTTGTAAATCCTGGTAAAATCTTTAAAAATGCTAGTAAAATCTAGTGAATTGATGTGAAATTAGTATAAGATCAAGGCAAGAATTCCCAAACAGGAAGGTTGACAGTGGAATTCCAAGAATTGGTAGGTTTGACTCCTGTTAAGGTGAACATGTAACTCCTCTCTTAACAGTATTGAGCTTTTTCTATCTATACTCTTTAATAACTTAATTGTATATTAGTGGCTTGGCAAGGCCACAGGGGAGACAATCGAAGTAGGTAAACTGAAGTTTGCCTGCAGGGCACTATATATGACAAATGTAGACAAATTTGGGTATATTTTATTGGTTTGAAAATATAGGTTCTTTTTTACCAATTGTCATAAAACTTTAACCATGGAAGAGTACTATAATCTTCATAAAGCCTGCAGATTTTATGTAGTTTCATCCCATAGAACCAAAGATATGAGTATTTCAATATTTAATTTGGCTACTAAGACGACCCTTAAAGTTAAAAGATCATCTTCAAAAATCAATATTTCATAAAATACCAGGTGTTACAATCTCTGGCTTAGGCTAAACAAACATGGTTCTGTGATTTCACAGTCGTCTTATACAACCGATATATGATAAATTTATTAAAATTTGCTCCAATTTTATACCTCGTCTTACCTGACGGTCGCCTTATACGCCTAAATATACGGTATATATATATATATATATATATATATATATATATATATATATATATATATATATATATATATATATATATATATATATATAGAAAGAGAGAGAGAGAGAGATATGCCACCTTTTTTGTCAATTTTATAAGTTCCAACTCTCAGCGACTATTGATCAGAATTTTACAAATGAAAGCTCATTGGAAAGGTAATGATCTGAATTTTGTAGTGGGATATGTGACATTTGCCCTTAAGGTAGCACATTAAGGGAATCATTCATCATCTAGAGCCTGTTTTAGGCACATTTTACAGCTATAAAATGTTTTAATCATAGTCATTTTTTTTCTACTTTTTCATATGAATTACAAAATATCTGATATTTCTCCCAAACCTCTGGCCTTGATGGAAGGGAGACTAAAACTTGCTGCTATGGTTTCAAATGATCTGAAATAACAGTAAGGAAAAACTTGATTCCAAATATTTCTCATACGTTATATCTCTCCTCTTTGGTTTTCATACATAAAGTAAATTTCACAGTGTATAAGAATAATTTTATGCTGGCGATATTCATAATATTTACAAAAGAGGGTATATATATATATATATATATATATATATATATATATATATATATATATATATATATATATAAAGAGAGAGAGAGAGAGTGTTTGTGTGTGTGTTCAATAATTAACGGTACAAAGTTTTTGTCCATATTTATTCAATAAATTAAGCAATACAGATCACCCAAATGTTGATGTCTCGAAGTGAGGGAGGCCTTTTTTCATTTTCATATGAATTCCGGAACATTCTTTTCAAGCCATTCTTGTTTTGTTTTTTTTTTTCCACTTCGTTAGCAGGAGCTGAGTCCTGCTGCAACGACCAACGTTTTTTTTTTTTTAATGCTTTTTGGTTCAATAATGATTCAGGTCTTGCAATACTTTTTCTGGTTCAATTTCACACTATCATCCACGAAAAATAATAATAGTAATAAAACTGGTTGGTTCTACACAAAGCCTTCATCATAAACAAATCATCTGTGTGGATTTCTGATCAACTTAGATGTTGTGGCGGAAGTTCATATGTCGAAATCATGTATACTAACCCTCAACTGAATAAGTGCAAAGAGTACTGAAACTTTGGAGAGGCTTATTGCTACTACCTAAATTCCAATGTAGACCAGTGGTTGTTGCCAGCAAGCGGCTGTTGCAATAAATCTTATCGAAAGTGGTAGAGAGTACTGAAAACTTGGGGAGACTTGTTGTCAGCAAGACTTCAGGGAATACCACTGGTGAGTCAACAATCTCTGATGATGGTAGGTGTGAGGACTCCTAGTGAGTACAAATAAGAATAGAAAAAATATTAATGAAAAAATCCACTTGGTTTGTCACCATTCGTTTTATGCTGGAGAGAACTTGAATGCCTACTAGACACTAACCTCGAGTGTCTAATGTCTCTTTATACAAGATCACAAGAAATGTATAACATATTTAAAAGGTAAATTGTGGAGAGGAAAATTATGTTCTCACCTTCTTTACTAACTCAATGAACTTTAATGGAATATTCGACTATCTCTGTGTCTCATATAGTGATCAAATGTAAACTCCAGGAAAGGGGGGGCTTGATTTCTGAGAACTTTGACTAAAATAAAATGAAACAAAAAAGGGAAAAAGTTATGAATGCTTAAAAGACACTGTTCCTGAGTGTCTAAGGTTTCTCTGTACAGGGGTTTGTCAAACTTGGCACTTCACCCTACAAGTAAAAACTGACTATATATACAAAATAACATAGTATTCGAAGCCCAAATATGATCCCTTCTCTATCACTACACACTGGCTTATGCAAGGAATGATGCACCTTCTTCAAATGATGTTACTTATAGTGACGTCACTGATCTTGATACTCCACCAAACTAAATGAATTCTTATCCTGGGATTTGGTAAGACCAAGAGGCTACAAGAAAAATGTACTTATAGGTTAAATGAAAACTTACTTCTGTTTTTAAACACAGCCGATGCTTGTTATAATAATACTTTAAAATGAATTAACTGTAAATTAAATTAAAAATAAATTAAATGAATCAACTTTATATAATATTTCTAAGGTAAAAATCAACATGTGGCAGCAATACACGTTTTTAAGTGGTGCTTTTATTAAAAGCAAAAAAAATGCCGACCCGGATTTTTATTTATTTATTTGCAGTTTTATTTTTATGAATTAAAATAAAGTGTAACGGCCACATTACACTATTAACTAATGCTCAAATTGTTATATATTCACTACGGCCGGTCGTTCAAATGTGCTTTTCAACTTATATCATTTCTAAAGCTACTTTTGTGACTGGTCTATGACATATACACACTGACAGCAAATAAAACACAACACAGCTGATCTACAAAGTAATATTTTGTTTTATTTCACACCGACAACACTTTTGGATTTAGTTATGACAATTGTTTAATATCAATTAAGGTGCATAGGGTGGTGTGGATATTTGGCGTTGAAGAATGTGTCAGCTTATTCTCTGTCTTTGTGACTGACTGCCCCACTGTTTGTAACGATTTATATAAACATTCTTTTACCATGGAATGTTTAATATGTTTTATTGTCTATTGTCGCAGATCTTTTGACCGATATCTTCTCACATATTTCTGGGTCAAATTATGCATTCCAACAGACAATGATGGAAAGTCTCGCATTCTTCCATGGAATCAATCTGCACGTATGCAACCCATCAAATGCCTCTCTTCCCGGTTTAACCTGCCAATCTAACAAAATGACAACCTGCTCAATGAAAATAGTCTCGACTCACCCGACTAGCAACAAAATCTCACCCCTTTATTTTATAGGTCCCTAGATACTGAACGATTTTCTACTCTAATAGTTTATTTTCTCACTTCTCTTACTGTTGGAATTCCCTTTCTGCTCATTGTTTCCTCAAAAATAGGGTGTTGTTGACATATCTGGGGTGACACGCGAATCAGTAGACCCTCCCTATTGGAAAGTGTGTATACAAGAATTCTTAACCTTGCACTGTCTGCCAAGCTCCAGTCCCTGTTGTATCGCTGTAGTATCTTATTCAGTGCTGGTACTTCTAGGGACATACCCTTTCGAACTTACTCCATCTGTATCATCCCAACCAAAACGTCCCCGACCCACGCGACTGGCAGCAAAATTTCACCCTTTCATTGTAGAGATCGAAAGATGTTCTACTCTGATAGCTTCTTTCCTTGAACCACTTGTGTTTGGAATTCCTTTCTTGTTCCCTGTTTCCCCGACCCTAATAACATAAATAAAGAAATTTAAATGTGAACAAACATCTTACAGTCAACTCTTTACCTTGGTTGCTGCCAATAAATCTGATCCTTCTCACAGTAGCCTCTGATGCGTTTGGAATGAATAAAAGTAAAACAAAATATATGGATAAAAATTCTATTACAAACTAAAGCATGATAGACTTCTGCAGTTTATACGAGACCACTCTATTTTTTAGATAGGATTTTCAAGTTAAATTCACCCTTTACGATATCTATTAAAAAATTAATATTCTTATTAATATTAATCTGGAATATGCATTCAAGATCAGGTTAATAACATCAAGACTCATTTGGGATCTTTACTATCTTGCAGGTCAGACCTCAAAACACTTAAAATCAATAAAAATCATTGCATAAATAAACAAAAATGCTAAAAAAAAAAAAAAGATGTGACAGACAGATGAATTGACGGACAGAGCTTAATATAGAGATGTTTGGACATATCTAAAATGGAAAAAAAAGGACATATTTAGTTTTTCTGCCTCCATCAATTCTTGCTTAATGACCCCAAATGAGTTCATTTGGACATGACACTTAGAAATCAATTCCTTCGACATTTGATTTACATTCCCGACAGTTCAATTCCCTTTTCATATTGTTTGATTGAATAGGGAACACGAACAACAAATTGAAACAACTACAAAAGCCCCCCCCTCTCCGTTTTAACTGATAGATTCCCTTGATGTTGGGGCAGTGGCAATGCTAATATAACTTCCTCCCTCCCCAGCTTCCCGCACCTTACCCCCTATCAAACCTGACCCTTCTGCATCAATCGCTTGGACTAAACCATCAAAGCCTACACATTAAAAGTCGACAACAGCAGTGGTGTGTAATGTACAACCGTTAGTCTTTATCTTTCTTTATTTTTTATTGTTTTACTTGTTTTCATCCTTTTTCTGTGACTATTGAGGTGTGTCTCATCTGAGCACGAATTTGATGAACACAACACAGTTTGTAGGATACGAGAACAATAGGCATGGTGAGTCAACTAGATGATATAATGGTTATTTATCAACTTCAAAGGAATTGATATGAACAATGCCGAGTATACTGATTAAATGTTATTCATGTTCCAATGAGCAATGTCATTGGCTCAATTCTGTAATTTGATTGGATGAGGGCAGTCTTATTCTTTATCCTTTTTTAAAATTATTTTTGCAATCATTTTTGTATTCAAATTACATAGGTTAATTGGAGTTTATTAGGCAGTATCAAGAAAGAAATATACAAATAATAAACATAAACAAAATATCTTAATTTCTTTAAATTCTTGATCCATTTTTTATAGGAGGTCATAAAATTAAGGAGACTCATTGATTAATATAACGTTGATATTCCATTATCGAAACTTTTTATAAAAAATCGCTTTGTGTTCTTTCGGGTTATTTAATCCGAAATCCGTTAATTTTGAAAAAAAAAAAAAAAGTTTTTCTGCTTCAAGTTCTTTATATTTTTAAATATTTATTCATGTTTTTTTTTTTTTTTTGTAGAGGAAATTTATTGTTTTTGTTTTTGGCTTTGTAGACTATTTGAGTTCATTAATGCGCAAAGTTTTTTGACAAGGATTATTTTAAAAATATTAAGAGAACCCGATTATCTTCTTTTCATCTCAATGTCTTGATGGTTATTTGCATCCAAAATATTTGTGGAAACCAAAGGAATTCGTTTTTGTGTTGAAGTTGTTCAACTCATATGTTGTCATGTTTCCCTTAGGAGATATTCACTTAAACATTGCATTTGAAATTATTTCCTTGAAAATAGCAATTCAAGATTTATTTTTTGTTTGTTTTTTGTTTCCATTTTTGATTCCAAAGTTCAAAAGTTTTGTTGTAAAATATACTGCTTAAATCTTATGACGTCATACCATTAATAAAACTTTTATTTCATTTTTATCTATAGAAATTTATCTTTCATAACTATATTCAGATATAAAGGTGTCAAAATACTCTTAAAAATCAGAAATTAGATTAAATAAGAAAAAGGAATTTTTTTATTGAATTTGAGTGACGTGACAGGAAGTTGCCAGCTGGGGGGAAGTACGTGGCAAGAAAGCGAGATCGCTTCTTTTTCTTGGTTGTTTGGCTTCAAGGAAAATGGACGACAGTTCTCGAGTTTCCTCCACACCCATACACACATTGTTTGGTGACGTAGATGATGCATTTCATCCAGACGGACTAGCTGCAAATTGCTGAAAAAAGTTAACCACGTCCCAGAGCAAATAATTGAGTCTTATGTTGTTCTTTCTAATTGCGCCCATTATTCCAGCTACCAAAACGAGGAAACAATCAATATCTCGACAACTGCTATACAGAGTTGCAGAGTTAGAGTCAGGGGTTTATGAAAAGTCAGTTTGAGTCATTAGAATTGTAGGAGTCAGAGCTACATATCTATGAATATTTCTACAGCTAAACATTACATAATAATATAATTTCTGGAGAATAGAAAGTAGATCTTGGGTTTACTTTTGGAAACAGCATAACTCTCACTTCACTTATTTTGCCTTTAGTTCTCACATTCCATGACTCATGTTTCTGACAAAGGGGAAAAATTGCTGTTTTCTGGGGCAGAATCTATCCATAGAGCACATATCATTGGTTAATTTTTATCCTTTAAGTTTTTTAGCCCCTACAATAAATGGTGTCATGTCTTGTCTGAAGCGATTTACATAAAGGATATTACATAACAAGATTTGTATTATTTGTATTATACTGTCTTAGGTGTCATTCTCATAATGTTTCAGGTAATGTAACCTGTCGAACGGAGGAATCTGCATGGAGTTTCAAACAGAACCCATTCTTGTTGTAGATGAGTAGTCTTACTACTTATTACTATACACACACACACACACACACACACACACACACACATATATATATATATACTCAGTGTTTATGGTAAACCACTGATGATGATCCCTTTAAGAACATTGGTACTATTGTTTGTTCATGTAAGTAAAACGATTCAGCGATGC
Source organism: Euprymna scolopes (assembly GCF_053919585.1). Lineage (NCBI taxonomy): Eukaryota > Metazoa > Mollusca > Cephalopoda > Sepiida > Sepiolidae > Euprymna > Euprymna scolopes. The sequence continues at coordinate 34,120,287 of NC_136487.1, forward strand.
AGGAAATTAATTGACTTACTGACAAAATAATTTTCCATATTTTTTTTAATAGTTTATAAGGTTTTATAGAAACTTCCAAGATTATATATATTTTTTTTTTACATTGAGGTCACCATTTATCAAGGCCCGGAAGCCGCTCATGGATAAGGGTTATTGCGTGAAATGTAATCAATGGGATAGTATCGTAGTAATCCTTAGTATTGGAGATTTGATGAAGTGTCTTACTTAAGGGGGAGATTCATCAGGAATTTGTTTATGTTGGACTTGAAGACATCCAAGTTGTAGTCAGGTGGGAAACAGGCAAACGGAAGAGAGTTCCACGGGCGTGCACTTCTAAGAAAGAAGCTTTGTTCATGGAATCTACGTTTTGATTTAGGCACAGATAAAGAGTGGGGAAAATTACTGACAGTGGTTTCAGCTAGACGGGTGTTTTTTTGTGAAATATTGGCGAGGGAGGACCAAAGATTTGAGCTCAAACGAGCACTTGCCATGGAAATAACGACAAAACAAAGACAGGCTCGCAACGTCTCTTCTGTGGGAGAGAGGTTGCAGGTAAGAGAAAAGGGCATCCTCCACTAAGCCACGAAGTCTATTTTGTACTCTGTCAAGGCAGGTTAGGCTGTTTTTAGCAGCTCCAGCCCAGATGTAAAAGCAGTACTTCATCCTTGGACGTACTTGGCTTTTACACACACACACACACACACACACACACACACACACATATATATATATATATATATATATATATATATATATATATATATATATATATATATAATACTCTCATGCACATTTCTCAGTTTCGTTTTTTTTTTACTTCATTTTTTTTAAAGGAATGTGCCGTTGCATTCAATACCAAGCAAGGCTGGGTACATCTTCTAATATATATATATATATATATATATATATATATATATATATATATATATATATATATATATATATATATATTCTAATCTATTATGTCTAATTAGTGGTTCCCATATTCTATCAAATTTACTTAGGAAGTCATTGTTTGCCATTCCCATCATTCTTCACTGTTTATAATTTTTATTTCACTCCATTAGTTTAGATGGTTTCCTTGTTCTTTCCATATGTGATCACCCATACCCAAGTTTTCAATATCTCCACCTATTATAGCTTTTCGATATTCGAGCCTTACTTTTAGTAGGTAGCATATTTTTCCACATTTATATGTAATTACATGCAGGCACTTCATCCTCATGACATTTGCTGTAGGAGACATGGCACACACAAGGTCTTTTCAAAGATCCTGATATCATAAGTATTACATATCCTCTGAATTATATGTATATTTCATAGTAGACTGTGTTGAGTTCGGATGGTGTCGTTTAATGTTTGATCTAGATTTCTCAGTGTTGGTGCCATTTTTTTTTATAAGGGAGTCACCTCTTATTAAGGCCCGAAGGCCACTCGAGGAGAAGGGTTAACTAGTTTACAGTGGTAAGCTGGACAACAGTCCAGTAATCGTTGGTGGTGGAAATGGGGTAGAATTTGATTATTTAAGGGAGAGGCTCACCAAGAACTTGTTTACATTGGAGTTGAAGACAACCATATTGTAGTCATCTAGAAAGCAAGCCAGCAGAAAATGCTTCCACATGCTGGCAGTTCTAGGAAGGAAGATTTGTTCATGGAATTTGTATTTAGATTTAGGCACAGATATGGAATGGGGGAAATTGTTGATAGTTGTTAGATGAGTGTTTTTGTGAAAGTTTGCCTATGGGTGGGGAACCATAGATTGAAGCTCTGGCAAGCACTTATCTTCTGTGGGAAACAGGTTGCGGGTAGGAGAAAAGAGCATCATCTACTAGGTTTCGACGCCGGTTTTGAACTTTGTCAAGGCAGAATAGGATACTCTGAGCAGCTCCTGTCCTGATATAGCAACATTACTCCATTTTAGGGCTTTTCTGATTCTCATACGGATGAAGGATTGCATCGAGAGTAAGACATTCTTTTGAGCAGTAAAATGATGCAATCCTTTTTCCAGTGGCAACGGATTGGATGTAGGTCTTCTATTTCAGGTCAGAAGTGAAGATCAGACCAAGAAGCTTGTCAAAGTAGGAAGCTTTTTTGAGACAAAAGCCACTCACATAAATTGGGGCTAAGTGGATATCAGAGCATTTACAGTGAAAAAATAGAAGCTTAGTTTTTGATGCTTGAGAATAATTTTGCCTTATTTCACCTTATAATCAAGGTCAGAGGAAAGAGATTCAGAGATATCTTGGTCGTTGTTGGCCTTTGAAGTGTTTCCATAGATGGTAGTGTTTTGTTTGCATATATGGCGGCCAATGATCTTAGAATGTGATCTGGGGAAATCGTTGATGAAGATAAGGAAGAAAGTTTGGCCCAGGATGGATCTTTGAGGCATGCCAGCATTTACTTTGAGCTTTGCACTTCTGTCCATCAATAACTACTTGTAAAAACCTATCAAAGAGAAAAGATTCGATGGTTGAAAAGGCATTTCCAGATATTTTATAGCTGGAAATCTTGTGAAGTAGACCTTTATTCAAATCCTATAAAATGCCTTTGATATGCCTAGAGCTATTGCTCTTGAGAGGAAACCTTTGTCAATAGATTCACTGATTGTATGTGAAATTACAGTCAATACATCAGTTGCAGGATGGAAACTATATTGCTTGTCACTGAGCAGATTGTTTTTTGCTGAGGTGGTAGACAATTTCTCTATTCAATATTGATTCAAGCAACTTGCTCATGATACACAGAAGACTAATTGTTCTGTACTGAGACACAGAAAACTGATTTCCAGTATTTTTAAATATTGGACAAACTAATGAGGTTTTTCAAGATGTTGGGAAGCATTTCTCTTTTAGGCATCGATTGAACAACTTTGCAAAACTGGATGTTAGTTCTGGTTGCAGCTTTTTGAGGACTATAACTGGAATATTATCAAGATCAGTTGTTTTGTTAGCATTAAAATTTTTATGAACAGATTTGTGGATGTTGCACGGATTATTTTTGGTCTTGGGAGGAAATTCGGGAAATATGTTGTACTCATCTCAAAGGGTTGAGTTTGCTGTGAAGCTCTTGGCAAAGAGTTTGGATTCGTCAGTTGCTGCTGATGATAGACGGGATAAAGGACATGCATCTGTTCAGGACCTTCTTTGTTATTTGCCAAAACTCATTGAAGCCAAGCATCTGTTCTTCTACTTTGGACTTGATGGACTAAGCAATGACTTTCTTGCATTTTCTATAATCCTTTGCTGGCGACTTAAGTGTCAAAAAATTTATTATGTTTAAAGCAAGTGAAGTAGTGCTTTCTTTGTGCAATGACAGCAGCACATTTATGTGTTTATTATGGCTGGCTGTTCGATTTCTGTTGGAATTTTTTGAATGGTATGTAGTTGTCTATGCTGATGTTTAACCAATCAGTTAAGTTGAATGCTGTGTCAAACACATTCTTTTTAAATATAGAGCATAGCGTTCCTTCTAATATGAATGTTTGGAAACCGTCCGATATATTATCTTCTGTGGGAAAGAGGTTGCAGGAGGCGGAAAAGAGCATTATCTACTAGGTTTTGAAGTTGGGTTTGAACTTTGCCAAGGCAGGATAGGATACTCTGAGCAACTCCTGTCCAGATGTGGCAGCAGTACTTCATTTTAGGATGTATCTGGCTCTTATACAGGTGAATAAAGGTCCACTTCACAAGATTTTCAGCTATCGAGTATAGATATACTGTTTGATGGAGAGGGATATTTGGAGTTTTTGTTATACTTTTTATCTTTATTGAGACAACCGAGTGATCAGAAGATTCTAGTGGAAAAGGAACTGAGGATCAGCACAGTTCAGGGCATGTCGTTCGAAAAAGATCTAGAAGACTTGCAAATTGTCCATTAACATCTGACATCTTATTGGGTTCATTAATAATCTATGTCATAAGCAAAAGGGAAATAATGACAAAATCGCCCTTCGTAATCTGTTTTGTTTGAGTAGACTCGCATTCAACATTATGAACATTGAAATTTTTGCAGACGTTAAAGCTTGGCCGAAGGATGGGCAGAGAGGATGTGATCAATTTGCTTAGAGAAACTCTCAAAGATAACTACTTCATCAGTGTATGGACCATAGAGGACAAATATAAATGCTGTACTTTGAATAGTTGTTTCAGTGGAGGATTTCTTTTAGGTTGTTCATTTATTCTGGATGCGTATTGGTTTTATTGCATATTTCTATTCCAGGATGCTCTCGTCTACGTACGATTCCTTTATTTACATTATATGGTGTGTTGAAATGGATATATTGTCTTGTCTTTTAATATACAGATAATGTAAATCCTTGATCAGTGCGAGTTATAAACACACCTAGTAAAAACAATTTGTTATAGAGTTCCTGTTCTATAATGACCGGTAGAAATGGGTGTATAGAGTTTACATGTTCAAATAATACCTGAATATCCTCCTAATGGGGCCAAAGAATGAAAGTATCATCCACACATCGCAGACACATTGATGGCTTCAGTGATGTGGATCCTAAAATTTCCTCGAAGTATTTCCAATATTGGGATAATGATGATTCCATAGTCAAATCATCTTTCCACTTAGATTCCATCACAAAATATTTTACAGAAAGTCAACATCTCCATCAGATTATTTATTGGAATGCAGGTGCGCTTACCCAATGAAATATTTGAAGTTAACACCTAAGTTGAGAACAGTAGTTTGAAAATAATTATGTTTCTCCTATGGCTAGAAGATTAGATGCAAGAGTAAAAAAAAGTGGGATAAAAAAGCTAGCGCCTCCGAGGAGGAACATTCTGGTCTGCAAAAATGCTTGCACAGCTTTGCCGGCATTTCCCGATAAACGCACTTTAAGGGATTAGCAATAAACTCCCCCTGTCTGAAAGAGAGATGGCGCAGTCTGAGAGGGTGGACCTCCTAGAACTGCAGGATCAGCATCATATCGCAATCAACAGGGAAAGGTCATTACATGAATGGTTTAGATTCTATTGATTTTGGTGCTAAGAGAAAAAAATCGCTGGCAAAGCAAGATGAGAACAGTAGTCTGAATTAATCAATCCTCATCTAAAAAAATTCCCAAACAAATTATCTTGAATTTGCAAATTTATTAAAATAATATATATATATATATATATATATATATATATATATATATAATATATATAATATATATAAATATATATATATAATATATATAAATATAAATAATATATATAATATATATAATATATATATATATAAATAATATATATATATATATATATATATATATATATATATATATATATATATATATATATATGGGAAAACATTCTTATTCAATTAAATTTCATCTTTTATTTATACCAACCCTTATTTATGAAACCCGATGTAATTAAAGAGCATATACAAATTAAATGACAAAAAATCTATATTCCAAATTTCAAGATGTTGACTATTTAACCGTTTATTTATTTTTAACAGCACCTCTTTCATAGCACAGAATCATTCATGCAATTATTATGACAATTGACAAGAATTGAACATCTTACTTAAAGAAATAAGCAGTAAAATGGTCAACATCTTGAAATTTGGAATATAGACTTGTTATTTATATATATTTATATAGATAGATAGATAGATAGATAGATAGATAGAATATGCATGCAATTTTATTCTTTCTTTTTAATACTATTTTAAATAATAACGGAATCCCTTATTTAAAACCTCTGACATTTTAGTTAATTATGGCCGTGCATACTGCATGTCGCATAAATTTAATTGATGCTCGTATTTTTATATTTCACAAAGAATAATTATACATAACCCCTAATCCTAACCCTAACCCATAAACATATCCCACGTCAACACACTTTCACCTTTGACAAAAGAAATTTTACTTTAATTCAATTTAGTTTGAGATGCATTCATATTCTTGTCGTAATTAAAGGTAGAAATAAAAATTGTTAACTGCAGATGGAAAATGTTATTACTGGATATTCGCTGACAAAATAAAATACACGATGAAAGTGCCGCGCACTTTTACGATTAGAATCAAATTACATTAAATGATTTCTCTTTTTTTTTTTCAAAGTCTAATAATTTTAAGGTGGAATTCTCCTGTAATCCACTGAGGAATTTACGTTTCCTTTTTTTATAAAACATTCCTTTTTGATATGAAAATTACAAACTGAATTGGCATGATAAATTATTACTAAAAGATTCTAAGCACAACCATGAGTATATACCTCAGGTTTTATGTCTGCAAAGATAAAGTGCTACGTAAAATCCAGTCCTAAGTGGAACCCTTTTGAAGGTTTACTGTTCAATCTTCAGTGTAAGCGATATTAAGAATACAATTGCGAATTACTTTAGATTTCTATGCGGCCGTGGCTGAGGAAACGATAGCACACTGACCCTGTGAATTAAATAAAGGGTTCCGTTCAAAATGTGCAGATAGGAAAGTTCAAGAGATGCACTTGAAGAAGGTCAGGGGTTACTTCGGCTGAAACATTGTGAAAATAACACTCAAGATGAGAATAGTAGTGCAAATAAGGCTGATAATGTACGTTGGGCTTTATTCTACTAGTTTGTATTTACTAACCACTTTATGCGTGGGAGATATAAAGGTACTATGTGATGACAATGATGATGATGAGAAGGAGGAGGAGGAGGAGGAGGAGGAGGAGGAGGAGGAGGAGGAGGAAATATACATCCTCTGTTGCATTGAGGTACATAGAAACCCATCTAAAGAAGGGGATCAGATTTAATAATAATTAACAACGAGGAAAAAACACCTGCCAAATCATAGGTTGCAACAGTTTAGACAATGGTTATACGAGGTGTCTTCAATAAGTTTCCAGACTTTTTTTGTACAAGCATTTAAAATTGTTGTAGACTCTTGAAGATTCAGTATGTTATTGCTATACATCTTATAAGATGACTGACTAATTTTTATGATTTCAGGTTAAAATGAACAGCTACAACAGGAATTGGAATGCACCACACTAAAGCTTGAATTTCATAGCTGGTGAATTTCAACAAGGCAATCTGGAAGTTCTCCGATTCTCTCTCCTCTGATCCTGAGCATGTGGTACAATGGGAAAAGTAGTGGCTGAAAACACTATCAATAATTCCCCCACTCTTTATCTGTGCCTAAACCTAAACGTAGATTCCATGAACAAAGCTTCTTTTTTAGAACTGCACGCCTGTGGAACTATCTTCCGTTTTCCTGCTTTCCAGCTGACTACAATCTGATTGTATTCAAGTCCAATCTAAACAAGTTCTTGATGAGCCGTTCAACTTAAGTTAACAAACTCACTGAATTTCCATTACTAACAATTATTATATTGTTAAATTGATTACTGTACACTCTTGAACCCTTATCCTCGAGTTGTCTCTGGGCCTTAATAAGTGGTGATGCCTATGTAAAAAAAAAACATACAATAAAATTCTGTGTTAAATTTGGAAAAAATGTCACATAAGCGAATGGAATGCTTCAAGTTGCTTTTGGACCATCTTGCATGAATCAAGCATCAGTTTTTGAGTGGCATAAGAGATTGAAGAAAGGCAGGAAGTTTATGAGGGATGATGAGAGATGTAGGAGGAGTAGCGAAGTTAGAACACCAGAGTTGATTGACTAAATAAAGAATTTCATAAATAAGGACCGCCGTGTGTCTATACAAACAATAAGTGCACAGTTTGATGTCAGTGTGGAAACTGTACACACATATATTCGTGGGGAACTGAAAATGTGAAAGCTTCGGTGAAGTTGTTCCAAGGGTGTTCCATCCTTGTTACAGACTATTTGACCAAGATGGGCATCAAAACAGTTCCTCATCCTCCCTATAGTCCAGACCTTGCTCCCTGGGACTTTTGCTTATTCTCTAAGCTCAAGGGAAACCTCAGAAGCTATCGTCATGAAACAATTCAGTAGATGCAAGAGGCTGTGATGAGGGTCATTGACACGCCACGCAAGGGGACTTCCATGGGTGGGAGACATTTACCGGACAAACCTCATCTACTTTTAAATGTAGATATAATTTTCTTTTTTATTTAACAAACTTCTAATGCTTTTCCTTCGTATATTGTATCCAAGATTTTGATAAACTCATTGTGAGATTTTTATCTATAGTTTGCACTATTTATTTACTCGAGACATTTTTACTTGTATCATTATTTAAACTTATATTTTCATCGCGGGTGTTATTTTGAAAATGTTTTGGTCAATGTAATCTCCAACTATCTTCAGATACTTTTTCTCATACTTGGCGATTTTTATATTGAATTTCTGAACCTATACAGAATTTCGAACTGAATAATTTAATTCACAGCGGTAGATTATTCTCATACCCTCAGCCGTGACCGAGTGAAAGTTTTATTAAATTAAATATTATACTATTATTAGTTATTCTCGCCTATAATGAAGACTTTCATTTAGAACCAATTCTTCATTATCGCTTTTATCTGATTAGCCACATGTTAATACTCAAATTCAACATGAAGATTGCCAAGATCAAAAAGATACCCCTGAAGAAGATCGGATGTAACATCGGCTGAAACATTGTGAGGATGAGAACAGTAGTTCACATAATTCAAATAATATAAATTATCAACCCCTTTTTTACATTATAATTGGAATGCTGTCAGGGCCAGTTGCTTTACTGGAATCAACTAGATTAATGTTGCATATTAAACAACAAGAAGAAAAGAACACATGCTTATGAGTTTAACTTCATAGTGATTTCAAAAGTATACATGTTTGACAGATTTAAGTTTGGGCCAGATTAACACGTATTTGCAGTAACATTATTTTTAGTATGGTTTTGCTGTCATTAGGCAACATTTTAACCATAAGATATACTCCAGAGTGTTGCTGAAACTTTTGTTCTCTGCCTCCTTCAAACACTGGTTGAAACGATATGTCCTGTGACCAACTAACTTGTGATCTGTGGGAGTTCAGAGATTGATAAACCCCGACTCTAAATGTAAAAAGGTTTATGTAAAATAGATAAACCAAATTAAACCAGATCCTTTATGATGGTTATGATTTTTATACCAAGTCCAAGATATATCTTCGACAATCAGTTCACCAGTCTGATCCATTTGAGATAGATGGCCTTTTTTCCTATCAGGGTTAGGGTTACGGTTCTGCACAGTTCTAGGACCTCTTTATTCCCAGGCTTTAAGAAAGGATTCGTTTATTGCTAACCATACAAGACGCCCTAGTGGGAGATGCCGACGGGCTGTTCAGGCATTTTTGTAAGCTTGGGTGCTGGCTTTTCAATCCCAACCTTCTGACCTTGTGTCACAGTTTCCAGTCGTGGGAGGGAAGTAAATACTATCATCAAAACAAAGAAAATAGAAAGTGGACATTGGGTTCATTTTCAACAACCTCATAACTCTTGCTTCCCTTATTGTGTCCTTTAATCCTTACATTCCATGAGCAATATTTCTGGCAAAAGGGGAAGAACTGCTGTTTTCTGGGTCAGAATTAACCATCCAACACTTATTGCTGGCTTTTTGTTTTTGAGCTGAAAATAGTAGTTTATTTTTCTTATTTAGCTCCTTACATCAAATGGCTTCATGCCTTGTCTGGAGCGATTTCCATAGAAAAATAAAGTATAGATTGTTGACTTTTGATTAACTTGTCACATTTCCACTCATCCCCCAACTCTATTTAAATATATATATATATATATATACAGGCTGAGCCCCCCCCCCAAAAAAAACGGGCCTCAACTCTAATTAGGCCCCGTTTCTTAGTGTTTTGTCCGAACGAAATTAAACACAGTGTATTCTTTGTCCCAGTTCGCACTGGGGTCTTGGTCTACTCACGGTCGTTAATTCTGCCATGCCCTGTAAAATAAGGGCAATCGGTGAATAAATAATGGAGATATCACGTTTTTTTTTTGGGGGGGGGGTCACCCTGTATATTTATTGTTTTACCAACAGTGTGAACCATTCGAGATAGGTCGCCATTTTTTGTTTGTCAGGTTGATGTATGATTTTGTATGGTCCTAGAAAGTCCACTTTCCCAGGCTTTACCTTCTCTCTTTCAGTCATTCTCACCGAGGAATGACAATGAAGATGCTCAGACATTTTTTGTAGGCTAAAGTGCTCTGCTTCTAAGACACTGACTTTTCAGTCTTGACCTTTTGACCTTGTAAATACTATCATCTAAACAAGCACAAATGTTTGATTGACCTGAGTTACCTCCCCCTCCATCCCAACTCCATTTTTTAACAACACAGAATATTGTTATTTTTATACCATTTTTAAAAACACAGAATATTGTTATTTTATACCATTTTTAAAAACACAGAATATTGTTATTTTATACCATTATTAAAAACACAGAATATTATTATTTTTATACCATTTTTAAAAACACAGAATATTGTTATTTTTATACCATTTTTAAAAACACAGAATATTGTTCTTTTTATACCATTTTTAAAAACAGAATATTGTTCTTTTTATACCATTTTTAAAAACACAGAATATTGTTCTTTTTATACCATTTTTAAAAAAACAGAATATTATTATTTTTATACCATTTTTAAAAACACAGAATATTGTTATTTTTATACCATTTTTAAAAACACAGAATATTGTTCTTTTTATACCATTTTTAAAAAAGAAATGTATAAATATGGAAGTGTTCTCTTTGAGCATCGATGATTAGAAAAACGACTGATCATGCTGACGTCGACTGAAATAAGCTAAGCACAGGTAAATAAATAATACGCAATGAAGTTATCCACAAAGAGGTAATAATTCTTCTACCCCATATTGATTTTACAGATCTTGCAAACCATTTATATACAAATACTTGATCAATATAGCTTGCAGAAAAATAAATCATATGTATGTGTATATATATAAATATATCCATTTATATATATATATATATATATATATATATATATATATATATTGTATCAATCGAAGCAGAAAATATTGATTTTGTTTCTAGAAGCTTCTTCAAGCAGAAAAATATGGCTTCCTCTAACAAAGTGTATCCATTTAGGCGTGTTTACATTTGTGCTGTGCATTTATTGTCAGAATAACTATTACTCGCTTAGAAATCAGGTAGCTTATTGCCCAGCAAGATCAAATGTTGCATATTCCTAGGTATGCTTTTAAAGGAAATTATACGGGTAGTTCTTCAGATACAATTGTTACATAGATAGGACCCTATACCAGCAAGTAGTGATTAAGTTAGCTATTGTGAATTTTGATGTGGTTCACTCTTAGTACATGTCAGGATTGAACGAACGATAGGTGACAAGGCAGAGACAAGAGGTTAAATCTTCACTGATGTTGTCCCTAAATGCCAGAAAGCTTCTTTTTTTTTTACACGGTGGTCACCACTTATCAAGGCCCGGAAGCCACTCAGGGATAAGGGTTATTGCAAGTACAGTACGTTAGTGTGGAGATTTAATGAAGTGTTTACTTAAGAGGGCTGTTCATTAGGAATTTGTTAACGTTGGACTTGAAAACATCCAAGTTGTAGTCAGGTGGGAAGCAGGCAGACGGAACAGAGTTCCACAGGCTTTCTATTCTAATAGTCTCTTCCCTCGAATAGCTAGACTTTGGAATTCTCTTCCTGCTGCCTGCTTCCCTGGCTGTATTGATATGTATAAGTTTGAATGTAATACAAACAAATACCTTATTAATCTTTCCTAGACATGGCCCCAAATAGCAGCCCCTTTACGTCCAAGTGGCGATATGCTTTGTAAAGGGTGAACATGAGTAAAAAAAAAAAAAAAAAAAAAAATCGAACACTAGATAAAACATAGTCGAACGAGATTAGAATATGGTATGACGTCATGGTCATGTTCTTGAGCACGACAAATGAAAATTTGTAATTCAGTATCTCTCGAGAAGCCATACATATGAGACATGGGCAAATGATTCGGAAACTGATAATATAAGGCGAATATTGCGGTGTTGTTTTTGTAATTTTATAATTTTGCGTTATAACTTGGCTTCAAACGTGCTCCATACGGATTTTATTTTAAAATTAAAATTTCAGTCAACCCTTCTAACACGGATGAAAAAAAATTAAAAAAAAAACTACTCTGATTTTCAAATCGCGCGGCCAACCGCAACCGTTTTTGCATTACAAAAACACCGCAGTTAACATCACGTGGGCTCTTCATTCAACTTTTTTACGCAATATCATGGCGGGGAAACAGGGAGGAAAACATAAAAGACTGACGAGGGAGTTTTGCTCCAAAATATATATCTTAAAAATAAACACTTGCTTATTTTAATAATTTCGTGTTGTAATTTGGCTTCAAACGTATTCCATACATATTTTATTTTACAATCTATATATATATATATATATATATATATATATATATATATATATATATATATATATATATATATATATATATATATTAGAGTTTATATATTTAAATTTAATTTAGAAAGAATTACTTTTAAAAATAAAAATTTATTGTTTTAAACAAAGAATACACTGTTTTAAATAACTACCTTAATCCATGGATTTTCTATGTAAGTACATCTCAGAGGAAAATCACTAGCAAAATATTAATATTGGTTTGAAATTATTTTGCTAAATAGCACATACAAAAATATGAACGTTTATAAATCCTTTTTAAGAGACACAGAGAAAAGGGAACGAGTGTTGAAAGCAAAAAAATGATATGATATTTGGTGTTCAAATAACATATCCATCCTCGAAAAGAGTAGGATGGTATTATTAAGTTCCATATTGATTGCAGATTGGTAGAACGGAGAACGGAAGTAAAAAACAAATGTCTCTCGTAAGGCATCCAAAGTAGCAGGCAATAATTCTTTTGCAAATTATTTATATATATATATATATATATATATATATATATATATATGTATATATCAGACCTGAATATATAAAGATACATACTATAGTTCATCACCAGAATCTCTCATATTCTAAAATGTAATTAAAGTTTTTTTTTTATGGATAATTTTTAAGAGACAATATTTTCTGTCTAATTAGGCATAATTAAAATTTGAAACTTGCTTAGAAATTTCAATAAAATCTTTAAGCTAATGTCTCTTTTTATTTTTGGGGGGTGGGGTGGGGTACGGGTAAACCTGTGATCAAGTGTTTACACGCCGCAAATTTCCTGCGGTTATTAAAATTGCAATTTTATTTATTTTACCAGCAGAAATTCAATTTGATAAGATGGGAAGAAAATATGCGGCTAATTTTAATATTAAAGTTTAATAAAGATTATGTATGATTTTATAGTTGTAATCTTTCATTAATATTTTTGTTTTGTGTATTAATGCTGCTCGCTTTGTTGCTCATGTCAATATTTTTTGGAGAAGAAAAGCGCAAGACATTTTGAATGAGAACACCTGCTGTTAAAGAGGCAGACATTGTTACAAGAAGTTAAATAATGAGAATAGCAATATACAAGATTTAATGACAAGAGCAATATCAGCAAAGAAGTCTCTAAAAACAATACCAACAAACAAGTGCCGTATTAGAGAAATTTATATCTCTATTTACATGAAGTATGTGTATATATTTATGCAATCTTATGTATTGGATTAACTCCTAAACTAATAAACCTATCATTATAATTTTAGAATACGGTTGTTAGGCAGAGGAGAAACGTGGCTTGATTAGTTTTATTCAAAGAGAGCAAAAAAGTGTTGTAAACTCTTTATGGAAAATTAAGGTAACTTTGGTGTTGTGAATTTTTAAAAATATTATTGTGTCAGCCATTAATTGCTGTGTAAAGTTAGTTTTTTTTTTACATGGAGGTCACCACTTATCAAGGCCCGGAATCTACTCGAGAATAAGGGTTATTGCGTGTACAGTAATCAATGGGATAGTATCGTAGTAATCGTTATGTTTTTATATACAGTATTTAAACCTAAACTAATGAAACGTTTGTCATGAATTTTGGAACATAACTGTTAGGCGTAAGTAAACGGAATACAGGATATATATAGCATAAATTTTAAGCAAAGGATGTAGATACTCTGTAAAAATTCAGACATCTCAAGTTTTTTGTAAAGTTTTGTTAAGTTTTAACAATTGTTAATAGACATTAATTAATAAATACTCTCCAAATTTCTGTTTCATTTGAGTAAAGGATTTTGAAGGGAATAATACCGACACAATCTTCCCTTTGAAAATTCAAATATTTCAAATTTGTATTAGATTTGATTGATAGTTCTTCGACACAAATTAAACAAGATTCCCCGAATTTCACTATCTTTTTAAAACTCTTTAAACCTTAAATATTTTCTAGAATAAAAATCGTGCAATGCATTTTAATTCAAATCGGAGTAAGGATTTTAGGCATAAGGTTTAGTATCATTATATCTTGACGTGTAATCTTCATAAGTGGCATAAAAGTGGTGCAAAACTATTTTGTTTGGGGAATTAATTTTATCCGTCTGGTAGTTATATAAGATCAAACAAATGACATCAGCAATATTATATAACCAGCAAGACCTGTGGAATTTCCACAGAATGAGAAAAACATTTAATCAGCAAATATGTTTTTGATAAAGCTGATATTTTTAAAGCACAAAAGATTAGTTTTAGAACAGAAAAACCAATAACACGCAACAAATATGAGTTTATAAACATTTCTATGAAAATAGTGTCCATTGTATTTTAAATATAAAACTGACTCAAATGAAATAAATTAATAAGTTCTAATAAATACTCAGAAAATAATATTGTGCTACATAGTTCAATATAAATAATTAAAATCACATTGTAAGAGACAATCTTTAATTTACTCCTCTTAGCAGACAAGGATTGTTTTTTGCTTTGTTTCTTTTGGAATGTTCCTTTTATACATAGCATTTAACTGATTTTCTTTGGTGAAGAACCACTACGCTTAGAAATTACAAGTTCCTTTTTTATATTATTAAAACAATGCACATATATTTTTTATAATGATATTCCAAAACAAGGTTATATCAAAGGGAAGTCACTCTCATATTCTTGTCTAAAGTTACCAGATTGGCCGTTTTAAAGCTAAATTTCGTAAATTTGGCCTTTTTGAAGCAGCTTGGCATTCAAAAATTGTATTTACTCTTTTTCAAAGTGTAATGCATGTTTTAACTTAAATAGGGATAGTATAATAAAATTGTTGGGTCTGCGTTCGCGCCTGTACACCATGGAAATATGGCACAAACTTTAACAAAGACTTTTCACATCTATTTGCGTAAGTATACTTTAATAATTATGTTTCAGTTTGAAGAAATATGGTATAATAAAATTATTGGGTGTTCGTTCGCGCCTGACTTCTATAGAATGGAAATATGTCACAAAGTTTAACAAGGTTTTTTTAAAAGGGTGAGGGACTACAATAACACCTTAACTTTAATCTTAATTCACGTTAGCTTTTATTTAATTTTTTTTAGTTGAATCATATTGTGTCGAATAAATTCACCTCATAAATTCACGTTCTTATTAAAGTGAAGCAAAAAAAAAAAAGTCGGAACTTTAGACAATTCTCTACACAAATTTTGCATAACTCTGTTTTTTTCTTCTCCACTTGCAGGTGGCACTCTTTCGAAAATAGATAAATAGATAAATAATAAAAATAAGAACGTTACTTGTTATCGTGTCAAAAGAAGGAAAAAATCCTGCTCACGTGATTACGTGTCTTTTTAAAAACATTTACATAACCTTTTTATTTTTATTTATATATCTGTTTAAGCTTTTTATGTCAGTGTACTAGAAGGAATTCAGTTGATTACAACCCGTTCTGTTTGTTCTTTACATTACAATCCGACGGCACAATACTACACCGTTCAATACTGTAAAACTGAAACGAAGATGTTCTTCTTTAAACGGGCGCCATTTTCTTCTTATTCATATTTATATCGATTCTTTGCTTTAAAAAACTAAAGTAATTACGTGTTTTCTTTTTTAATATCACATTTTGCTGTTTCGGATTATTTTACTAAAGTAAGTAAAGCTTCATTATTTTTCAAAACTGTTTTGGTTTCTTTGTTTTTCGATATTTCGTCGATATTATTTAGTAAGAGTGTTTAGCAGAAAAGCCAACAAACGACTACCCGAAAAAATAAATATACAAGAAATAAATGTTACCATAGTCAATAAAAGTTCAGTTCATGTTTTGTTTTTGTTTTGAAATAGTTTTTAATGCTCTTTACTTGAAATAATCTCAGCGAACCGAAATTAAAACGAAATTTGAGGCGATAACTACTTAAATTAATTTTTATATAAACTACACATGCCATAATCGAATATTCCTCAAGCACAAAATAACGGAAAGCATTAAAATATGTTTATAAATATTCCTTACGTTGACGGACCTCTCTTAAATTGTCAACACAGAATGCTCAGGTGCCCCTCCTTCAAATTGAAAACAGGGCTCTCCGTTTCAAAGTCGCTGTCATTTTGATTTTTTTTAACCGGTTCGTGAATTAAAAAAAAAAAAAAATTTTTTTACAAACTACTTAAAAATACAAACCAATGAACTTTTCTACCATAAAAGTAACTTTTATTGACTATGGTAACATTTATTTCTTGTATACTTATATTATTATATATATATAACATTTTCTCTTTGTAAGGAAACATCATTTTATTGGTCACTCTTGGCTACGAATGGAAATAAAGTTGATATAAAAAATATATTTTCGCGAAAATTATCTCTACTTTCATCATATTTTGCTTAGGGTAAAATTTTTGAGTATGAAAACCTATCTCTTTACACCCCCTCTTTTCATAACCTATCATACTTTCATCAATCACAGCCCATTTTCTGTAGGCTGTTTTTGAACCCAGTCAACGACGGGTACTTCTGCTAATATATATATATATATATATATATATATATATATATATATATATATATATATATATACTCAAAAACTAACAAATATCAATGTACGACAAAGTAACAATTCAAAAACATATAGTGGTTGTTGCGCTGCTAAGTATCGTCAACCCTCCCCCTAAAAAAAAAAAAGAAGTAACCAAGAAGTCAATCTTGAATCATAAAATAAATGTGCTATCTTTAAAATTTCAGTAGAAATTCTAAGCTATATAATAGCTAAGAATAAAATTAAACCAGACTTTTAAAGACTTTCTATTCCCCAAGATATGAATTCTCTTAGTTCTGAATTTAGGATGTATTTCTACTATTTGGAAAACGTGGCTGACCCTATAGAAGCTGAAAGGTTTCTCTTACTACAGAATGTTAAAAAGCATTTGAATACCTGAAAAATAAACGGAAGTGGAAAATGTTATAGTGTATTATATCAATTAAAATATTTCCATTTCCTTTTGTGGCAGATGCCTTAAATAACAACATTGCAATCATGTTCAATAAATCTGGTAGATTCGTCGCTTTCATTCTTTTCAAGTAGTACCAATGAAATAAAATAACTTTGTATAGAAGAAGTCCAGGTAATAGTGAAGAGATATTCGATGTTTACTTCATTTAATGATCGTGGATTGGTAGAGTTCATATTTGATACCAGACAGTAGGACTGGATGTAATTGAAGTCCACAACAACAACAACAACAACAGGAAAGTGATGGTGACTAAGTGGTTTACAACTGAAAACCTGGGTGTGCTAAGTTCGAATCTAGTTCGTTCCACAGAAAAACTTTCACTTAGTAGGTATTTTGGCAACCTTCACATGTTCCCTCACATAATGTCTCTTAAAAAAAGAATTCTAACTAGGAAGATATTAGGGAAACGAATGCCAACAATAAATATTTTATACATGCGAAATGAATGTAGTATGCTCGGCAAGCAAACAAGCATCATCATCAATATTTCAATCACCATCATCATCATCATCATCATCATCGTCGTCGTTTAACACCTGTTCTACATTCTGATATCTGTATCACGACTTTTGGAAATTGACTTCTAAACTAACCTATCTCTGACCAGATCTTCGTTTATCCCTTCTTTTCTCTCAAATCCGTCCTTATCACTTCTTGTCTTCTCCTTCGCCTCACTGTGCCAAGTGACTTTGCTACTTTAACTTTTCTGTTAATCTATCTCTTTCGAAGCCCCTCTCTACCACAATATTGCCAAAGACGTATCCTCAGCTGTTATGAAACCAGGCATTCTGAATGTATGCTAGCAAACCAAAACAACGATGGCTACTGCTTTATCTCAAATCAATATCTATAACTTCCTCTCAGCGTTTCCTTAGCTTTCCTCTGCAAACTGATCCTATTACTTCAACTGATCTGCATCTATTAACCTAAGAACTCTCATCCATTGTGCTGTGGCCTAAAATAGTAGAAAAGAAACAAGACAACAAGGAGTATCGCTGGAGCACAATGAAGCTGCCGTGCAGAATGTGAGCTGGTTGCAAAAGGAAAGAGATACGCAGCATATAAATCTGACAGAGCTCGATGCTGTGCTAAAAGGAGTGAACATGGCATTGATGTGGGAAGCAACAGTGCTGCATCTTTACACTGACTCTGCCTGTGTGCACAAATAGATCATGGAACCCTCATGGGAAAGGCTAGGGTGTGCACCAAAGCATCAAGTGAAATGCTGATTAGACGGCAACTTGACACACTCACAAGTTCGATAAAGGAATATAAATTGTGTGTAGATGCAATCCTAAGGTCAGAACATAACCAAGCAGATGCTCTAATGAGAGTACCACAGTAATGGCTTGATCTTGTCAAAAAAGTGGTCGAACCTTCGTACTGTGTGGGAGCTGTGTCACCAAGTAAGTACAGCCTTGATCGGAGAAAGTCTATCCATCACTAAAGTGGCCACCTTGGCATAAGACGATACTTTGTCAAACAAGTGGATCCCCTGATTCCCTACGAATTAGTTAGGGCTGTGGTAAAAAAATGTCGAAAAATGCAAGTCAATTGACGCACCACCCACACGATCGCAAAAAGGGTTTTTAGACTTTGCAACACTTGATTCCGAGTGGAAATGGATGTAACCCACTATCGAGGCAAATACTTTGTGTCGCTCATTGACTGCAGGCCCACAAGGTTCTCAATCTGGCATCATTTGAGACAACAGGATGCGGCAAGCATTATTAGCCATCTAGAAGTCCTGCTTTGTGAGCATGGAGCGCCTGTAGAAATACTCGTTGACAATGATACAGCATTCCCCAGCAGGGTTTTTGAAGACTTTCTGGGCAAATGGGGAGTCCAACTGCACTTTTATTGCGCATTGTGGAGTGCTGTCATCGGAGTGTGAAGCAAATTGTGACAACGAAACACTGTTCCATAGTGGAAGGAGTCTATTGGTACAATGTCACCCCTAAAGACGATGTGTCGTCCCTGACTGCCCCACTACCACATTAGACTAAAGGACATCGACGCACCCACTCCAGGCAAGCCCAATCCGCAGCAGAATAGATACAATGTGGGCGATCATGTCTGGGTGAAGACCCCACTTGAACTGTGCATGACCCCTTATACGTGTGCACGTGTCACAGGAGTGAAACGCACACAAAACGTGCTTGTCGACCAGATGCCGCCTCATGTAAGAGACTTGTATTGACAGCGAGCTCTCAGCTCTCAGCCCAGAGAGCGAGGTTGATTACCATTAACGAGGCAACAAATAACACTTCTTCAAACGAGTTATCCGAGGAGGAAGTACTTTTACCTTGAAGGAGTGCTAGACGATGAAGACCAGCTCTGAATTGTCATCTATGTGATCATCAGATCACAGAGGGGTGGGTAGTGGTTCTGCAGAATTGACAAAATAGGATTCACAATAGAACCACTCTCATTCGAACCTGGAATCCGTCCAGTACAAAGAAAAAAGAGATATGCAAATTGCAGTATCATCGGGATAAAACTGACTGCATATAAGAATTTTTTTTTTTTTGCAAGAAGGACAGAACGTAATCTCGTTGACGTGATCGAACGTAATTGTGATTTTATGAAGAAGAAGCAGAAGCAGAAGAAGAAGAAGAAGAAGAAGAAGAAGAAGAAGAAGAAGAATATGATGTGACTGTCTAGGCGACGACAAAAGACGAGCAAGAAAATGTTTTGACTCTTTTTTTGTCTTCATATATATATATATATATATATATATATATATATATATATATATATATTTGAATATTCCCTTAAAGTCCTAGTTTAACTCTCAAAATTTAGTGAAGAAGTTGAAAAATAGTTTTCCTCTCTTCAAATGACCATTTAAATATGTTATAGTTATTATTCTTTAGTCTTTTGGTCTTACTGGATTCCAGAACAAGAATTCGTGTTTTCTTTATTTTACAAGCTAGTCACTACTTATTAGGCCTGAAGGTCATTCGAGGATAAGAGTTAATGAATGTAAAGTGGTAGTTTAGAATCGTTAATGGTGTACAATAGGAAGAATTTGGATTATTTCGTTTGATAGAGTATCCAGCTTCGCGCTGTTACTTGAGGTAACATCACTTGAAGAAGGTGCACCATTCCTCATAAAAACCAGTGTGAATAGATATTATTTGGTCCGCGAATACTATGTGATTTGGAATATTTAGTGAAGGTTTACTTATACAGAAAAGTATCCTCATGCCAGAGTGTCCTGACAAACCTCTGTACAGAGAGACCTTAGACACTCGAGAATAGTGTTTAGTAGATATTCAGGTTCTCTCCAGTAGGCATTCAAAAGAATGTGCTACCAGAGACTGCTTTTGGATTCGTCTCGCAACTCTCTCTAAATACTATTCCTAGTGTCTTAATAGTCTGTGACAGAATAACATATTCTTTCAATGTGACCAAACCAACAAAGACTTCTATTCTCCACATCTTACCATACTCTTCAGATTTAACCTTTCTCTGAGGTCATCAGATCGAACCCTGTTTTAAAGACTCACATCATACACACATCATATCATTCTCATAACTAAAAAACGGTCGATATGCCGTTAAAAAAAACGCATGAACAATAGGTGTTTTGCTTCGGCATTTAATAACCCAATAAACATTATACTCTCATTAAACACACAAATTAGACCTTAAAAGTTCATAAAAACATGAACCCATCGAGGGACAGGTATTCTTCTAGTTATTGATAATAACTGATTTAGGATACCATCAAAGAATCTATATCCTTGTAAGCAGTGCATGTCCTCTATCTGACCTGACCCTAGGGCACATACACACAATATTTATTTCCAGAGCATCATCTCATCCTCTTTTAGTCCATTTTCATCAACTGATATCTTGCAGCCTCTTTCCCCCCCACACACACCAACACTCACATGACTATGACTTACCTTGCTCTTACTCCCTCACCCCCTTCCACTCCTAGATTTATTTGTTATAAACCAAGCAATGATTCATCTCTCAGGTCAGAAGATAAATAGAAATTTCATTATCCTTCCATTAAAAGAGGTTCTCTCTCTCTCTCTCTCTCTCTCTCTCTCTCTCTCTCTCTCTCTCTCTCTCTCGCTCATTTATTTTCCTCTTTATTTTACTGGTTTTTAGACTTTTCTTTTTATAGATGCATCTAATCATTTATATAAATAGGCTCTGTCCATCCATCTTGATCGCACTCAGATTAGAAATCGTTTTCTTCGATCTGTCACACTTAGGTTCGAAACTATTTTTGCCAGTCAGTCACACTTTAAAGGAAGAAAATGATATTGAACTAAAAAATTATTTCAAACTAAAATGTAACAAAAAGACGAACATGATTTCAAATTCTTTCTGTTAGTGTGTCTCACAAAGGTTCGAACTCGTTTTCGTTGGTATGTCATGCTTAAGTCCGAAATCATTTTCATCAGTTCATCATGCTTAACTACAAAATCATTTTTGTCGGTCTTCATGCTTAAGTAAAAAATCATTGTTGCTGATATATCATGCTTAAGTACGAAATCATTTTCGTTGATGTATCGTGATTAAGTACAACATCATTTTCTCCGTCATGCTTAAGTACAAAATAATTTCCGTTGATATATCATGCTTAAGTACAAAATCATTTTCGTTGATCTAACATGTTTAAGTAGAAAATCATTTTCATCGGTCTCATATACTTAAGTACGAAATCATTTTTGTCAATCTATTATGCTTAAGTTTGAAATCATTTTTGTCGATCTGTCATGCTTAAATACAAAATAATGTTTGTCGGTCTTCATGCTTCAGTACAAAATCATTTTCGTCAGTCTATCATACTTAAGTACGAAATCACTTTTCGATACATCATCCCTAAGTTTGAAATCATTATTCTTGGTCTGTCATGCTTAAGTTTGAAATCATTTTCGATTTTTGTCGATTTATTATGATTAAGTACAAAATCATTTTCGTCGGTGTGTTGTACTGAAGTCGATCTCCCTTTTCTTTTACTTTCTTTCCTTCCTTCATTTCATTTATTTACCGCTTTATTGTTCCTTTCTTCTTTCTTTCTCCTTTCCTTTCTTCCTTTCAAATCCTTATATCTTTGTTATCTTCCATTTCTACTTTTATTCCTTGCTTCATCTTATTTCCTCCCATCCTATTAAGATCCTTCCTACTATCTCCTTTACATTATTCCTTCCTTTCCTTTGTCCCGTCATCTCATCCATTTTCTTATCTAGCATTCTCTCGTCCTTCATTTCCCTTCTCTGACTGATTGCTTTTCGATGAAGACTAGAAGCAATTTCTTATCGTGGTTCTTGCCAACAAAATAGTCTCAGCTACCGATTTCTGGGCAAAAGTGCTTTGTCATCCATGTCATTCCCATCATGTGATTAATAGTATTGATTAACTCTGTTGATAATATTATTGACAATGATATATTGTTACTTTCTGCAAACAATTGTGATATCGGGTTGATTAAGATGGCCGGGGGTGTGGGGCATAAAGCACAAAAATAAATTCTCATAACCTAATAACAACTTCAAACGAAAAAAAAAATGTTTTTTTTTTTATTCGTGGTGCTTTCAAAATGTTAAATACTGCAGGTTCATACCTTTCCCCACAGTATTAGAACATAAATAATCGCAATAGTATTTCAACATAGTTTAGCGGATTCCATAGTTGACAAACGTATTCATTAGTTATGCAGGCCTTCGGGCTAGTCGAGGATAAGAGTTAAAGAGATCATTGATTAGTTGATGAGTGCCTCTATGATAGAATCGGAATTAATGAGTGGGATGCGTAGAGATTACTTAAGAAAAATTAGTTACCCAAGAGGTCGGCTTAATAAGTATTTGTTCACATTAAACTTGAAGAAGAACATGTTGTAGTCGGTTAGGAAATAGATTTGTGGTATCTCATTCCACAGATTAGATGTTCTACAACAGAAGTTTTGTTCATTGAAGTTTCGTTTGTTTATTGTTTTACAAAACGTAAAAATACATTTGGGAGGGGGCGTATATTATAGTAGATCTTTCTAAATATTTTTCTCTGTTTCCTTGTGATTGATTGAAAGTCATGAGTTAAGATTTGTTTTTCTTTTCAAAACAAATATCATTTGCATTTGGCGCGTCGTTAATGCCATTTGAAATTTTCATAAACGGTTTAGAAACAGACTAGTTGACAAAACCCCGTCCCATGTCAAGAACGAGTATTTACATAACTAGCAGGACCCGTATAGCGTTCTAAAAAAGAAACAAGACGAAAACGCTGGAAAAATCGATGAACAACACGCTTTAAAAGAAGAAGAAGAAGAAGAAGAAGAAGAAGAAGAAGAAGAAGAAGAAGAAGAAGAATTCAAAGTCGAAGACGAAAAAAAAAAAAAAAAAAGAAACGTAAAAATGAAGAAGATAAAGACGCAGAGAAATAAAAAGATGAAGAAGACAGTGAAAAGTAAGAGTAAGTAGGTGAGGTGACGCTGAAACAGAAGAAAAAGAAGAAAAAGGCGAAGGTGTTACTGAAAAAGAAATAGTAAGAAATGTCAGTCAAGTGATTAGCAGCATCAGCTGGAGATACCCCAGTGGGTCACACCAGCGTTACATATAACGTGACGCTCCCCACCTTGGGGAGGTTCGCCGGTATATGAATTCGTTTTAGGCCTTTCCGATTACGGAACGCCCCAAAATGTTTAACAATTGTTCTGTGTGATCAGAACAACCCTCACAACACGATATCTTGGCCTTGATCGTCCACACGGGGACAGGGTTGGATGAGGGGTTCGGGTTATTATCGTTCAACAAGAAAAGCTCGCCAATCCAGTTGTGATTTCTTGTTGATCCGCGTGTCACAGTCCTCTACCGGCACTGCGGTATGCTCTCCTCTTCCGGTAGATGTCTTCTGAAAAACAACTGAAGCTGGCCGTCCGGCCCAGTAGCAATGTTAACAACCTCGCAGAATCAATAAGTAAAACCTCCAATAGTTGGTTTTCTTTTTTATGAAATTATATTAACAACAGTATTAAGCCAAAATAATATGTAATTCAATTTTTGGGTGATTTTTCTCAACAGAGAATGTTTTCCAAAATAATGGCGTCATTATTTCTGCAGGTTCTGTACTATTCTGCAGAAGTACTCAGAACTTTAATAATAATTAATTTTCCTTCACAACAAAAAAGTTATGATTACGAATTGGGGAAAACAGAAACAAACAAAAACAAAACAAATGCACCGATAATTTCATGAATATTGGGAAACCAGAAGAGTGCACGATTCAAAGTTAGCAGCAAACGGTGTTTGACCAGATTCTGTTCCTAGCATTAAACTTTGTCGGTAATTCGGTGAAAGTTTCAATTTCCCAAGGGTATTTATCTATAAAACTGTTAGTACAGACGAGTTTACAAAAAAAAAAAAAAAAAAAAACTCTTCATGGCTTTCTAAATAATAAAGTTATTATTGCAACACGGTCAGTAAGGTGCAGATTATTTAAAAAGTCATCCTTAATATGATTAAATAACTCAAGTGTTATTTATTCTGCACTTCAAATCACCAATTTCTCGGTTAAATTCGACACTGTTGTCAAAACTCCCGACTTCCAAACGCAACAATCTTTCCAGCTGACTTCCACATGTTGCGGGGCCGGCCGTCCGGGGACGATCGACCCAACAACTAACAAAGTAGACACGGGAAAAAGTAAACGGCAAAAAGGCAAAGAAGAATAACTGACACAGGTTGTTTGGTTAAAGACGAGGGTTCGCCTTATATTTTCAAAGGAAGCAAAAAATCGTATGATCTGGATGCTGGTTTTCTGGAAGGTCACACGTCACCGTAGCGTGGTTTAAGGTTGCTCGCTGGGTCTGGAACGATAGGCTAGACGTCAGAACAATCCGGAACGTAGGGTCAGTGTAAAGGAACAGACAGTCGGTAGGGACCCAGGTGCAGGCGAGATTTCAGACCGAAGAAGCAAGGTGCAGGCCAGAGGAGAAAGGTGCAGGCTGGAGGAGTAAGGTGCAGGCCGAAGGAGCAAGGTGCAGGCGAGGTTGCAGGCCGGAGGAGCAAGGTGCAGGTGAGGTTGCCGGAAAGCTGCATGAGGAGCTGGAGGCACCAAGGGCTGGAAGGCTGCAGGAGTGGGATAGGGGGCACCAAGGGCTGGAAGGCTGCAGGAGTAAACAGGAGGCGCTCGAGACTGGGAGATTTGTTGCTCAGGAGGTAAGCAGTAGTGAATCGCATTAGTAGAAAAACTTATTAGTCCTGATAAGGGCTGGTTGGTTAGCCCTGATAAAGGCTGTTTTAATTGCTGTTGAGACGCTGCTGCTGGGAATCCTTCGGCTGATAGATTCGGTCGACGTGACTGGTAGCGTCAGTCACACTTCGGGAGCCTCCTCCTACTCCCAGGCCGATCTGGTATTTATTTGCTTCCCCACTGAGCAAATTAGGCACAAGGCTGTTTTTAATGTGAAGAGGGAAACGAGGCACTCTGACAAAGTCTAAAAAATAGCAATTGCTCGGTATGAAGGGTTTCCCCTATATTGGCCAGTAACTTATTGCTACAAGAACCATGGTCTTATATGTGGGGTTGCTCCCCACATATGGTCTTTGCTTGCAGCATCTGCCGGAACAGATGGTGTTTATTTGCTCCCCCACCGAGCAAATTAGGCACAAGGCCGATTTTTAATGTGAGGAGTGAAGGGAGGGGGAAGGGAAAAAGGGGACCAGCTCCCGAGAGGTGGGAAATGGGAGCTGGTTAATGGTCAGGCATGTGGGGTTGCCCCCACATATGGTCTTTGCTAGTCATAGCTTGCAGTATCTGCCGGAACAGATACTACACTTTGATCCCGGCCCGAAGGCGGATCAAAGCGTTTTGCATCTGCCGGAACAGATGCTCGGACCAAGAAGGCCCAGGCCGTGGCCTACTTCCTGGCCGATCTGACTTGATTGGACCGAAGCTGACTGTATTCATTTGGGAAGAGTGATATTAATGGTAACGCTCCCCACAAGACAAACAAACGACTCTAATTAATTCCAGGACGAAATTTTTGCAATCTAAAAGTAGCTTGGGAGTTTGTTGATTCCATTTGAATTAATTTCGTCTAAAAGTAAAAAGTCAATTGCTTGAATTATTGACGTTTTGGATTCCAACGTGCGTAAAGGAGTCAAGGACAGAAAGAAAAGGAGAACGAACGTATTCAGTGAACCCGGATATTGTTCATACGTTTAGCTTGCGTTAGCCTATTACGTTTTTTGTTTAAGGGAAGGGAAGACGAAGAGAAACAGCGGGGCTGAAGAAAGAAAAACAACAAAAAATGGAGACGGTGATTTTGAAACTGCGACACACACGTCTGCATAAGTAACACGCCTTCTCTCAACTCACCTCATGCTCACTTCACGTCCACTTTTATAGACCAGTCTCATTTGCATAAACATTCGTAGTCACGTGATTATTTACCATAAATGAAACTGTCTCGCCATGTTAGTTTTTCCGTTCTTTCTCTTTCATTTCGTTCCACGGCCGAGCTTATGAATCATGCACACGTGCTAGTCAAGTAAGTCACGTGTTTCCCTACACTTAACATAGAGGGAGCGCTTTCTTAATTATTCTTATTTTTATTCGACCATTTAAACAGGAAGTTTTTAAGATCATAAACTGAATCTGACCAAACGCCGTTTACTGTTAACTTTGTTGTTGAGTACTCTTTTAAATTTGCCTAAATAAATATTCATTATTCAGTGTTTATAAAGTGTAGCGTCCGCTTTATATGGCCGGACAAATTCTCCGGAAGAGACATTCTAATAACAATCACCGTTTTACACACGCTCGCGTTTGAAGAACGAGCAAAGACACAATGTCGTGATTTGCCTATCTTCATACATACGATAAAAGGACTACTTTGCGCTTCGAGTGTAGCAATACAAGAAATAGTACAGAACATTCTGGAACATGCATATATAAGCTTTTGCGCGCGTAAATCAAAGAATTAAGGATGTAATTTTACCGGTAAGCAGCATGCTGCCCTACTCCGTCCTTGTGGGACGTAAAAACACTAGCATAATTTCGTGCGCGTCATCCACCTAAATTCTCAACATGGAAAGTTACTGTATCAAACGAGAATTAATTCTTTTCAACAAGTTATTTCGAACTGCTGTTTGTATACGCAATGAACACACACGCACGCACGCACTCATGCCACTTAAACATGTAGACGCATACACGTTTTAATGACCATTTTATTTTCCCTCCAAAAATAACCACGTGTGTTCCCTCTCAACAGAAAATTCATAATCATGAACCTTTTGCCTTTTCTTCGAGACACTCATTGACAAGAATTGTCTAAGGAACACTTGTTGTAAAAACCTTGACGTTGAAATAATTTGAATTACTTTTTCTGAAACAGTTATATTATATTATATATACATGTTAATAAATATTATATTATATTATATATACATGCTAATAAATGTTATTTTATCCCAGTACAGCAATCTAGAATTCTTATTCGAATGTTGTTATTTTTCCGAAGTTATTCACGACTTTTTAAATTTATATGGATGTGGATATGTCTCGATAGGACCCTTCTGTAAGTCAAAGATCACGTGACATTTATCTTTAAGTGTTCACGTGATATTCTAACACTTTCGACGGGAATTTTTTCATGACGTCCAATTAAGGTTATCCCATTGCACAACAAGAAGAACAAAATCGAAAGAATACCACGATAAACATTTTTTTTAATACATGGAACGTAAATATGGAAAGAAAGGTATATTCGGTTTTATGTTCACCAATAACAGTGTCTGTCCAATTAGTCGCTCTGGCGGTTCTCAAAGAACTCCATTAACAATATTGTAAAGGATAGTAGGGGTTAGAATATAGGTGTAGTCAGGGCTTACTGTGTGTCAAAGAACTTAAATAAAACACGTCAACACTTAATCTTTTTAAAAGAGGGTGTATGTAAATTACCTCCTTGCGCCATTAACCCTAAATGTTCTCATTCAAGAAAATCTCAATCCTCTTGGTTCTGTAATCCAAGAAAATAATCCAAATCTTCTGTGGTGTAATGTATTTCTATAAATTTCTTGGTTCCTTTTGACGTGAATTCTAACACCTCATTGGAGTTAGTATTCTTTTTTTACAAGCCAATTCTAGGCATTAAAATAGTTCTTTCTTCCTCGGTGAAGAGGTCGTTGTAATTTTGTTTACAACTCTGAGTTTTTTAAAAAGTCTTTTCTGACTAATTCTGTGTCGTCTTCCTTGATGAATCTCGATTGAAGAAGAACCCAAACCACTAGTTTCTCTTGTTTAAACTTGCGATTTTTAACGTCTTTTCTCTTGACGCGGGATAACGAGCCGACTTCTTTCTCATGTTCAAAACTTCCAACAAAATGGCGCACGCATCTCAATCGAAAGGCACGCATTCAACACGTGATATAACAAGCAGTAGCAGCACAAGATACACCAAGAAAGGGGGGGGGGTAAAGAAGAGGAGGGAAAGAGAAGGAAAGACAGAATGTGGAAAATAAAATTTCTACACTTATAGATATCCCTGCACCTGCAACCATTATCTCTAATATCGACTGATTCCGACTACGAATTGGTGAATGCCGACTCACAGCCCACATATTCTGTCTCTAGTGACTCCGCTGTGAGTCCTAGAAAAGTGCCAGAAAATGTTTTAAAATGAAATAACCACATTGTTACCAAGAAAAATAATTGTTATTGGTAATTATTTAAAAAAAAAAAAGAAGATAAATATACAAGATTTTTTATACTTAAACTTTTTTTATTTATTCATGCTTGCATTATTTTAGCGAAGTTTTGTTTTGTAGATTTTGTCCTGTCATTGACTGACAAGCACCTGTTGCTTCAAAGAACTCGTTGTCTTTAAGAAAAAGTATTTTTGCTGCAAGAAAATTAAAAGCAGTGGCCGCCAGCAATTAAATCATTGAATTAATTTAAAGACTAAAAAAAAAAATACATTTAAGGAAATATGACAGTAGTACAATTTTATTTAGACTTTTTATTTAGATTATTATACATAAATATTATTATTATTTTTATAATAATTATTAAATAACATGTTATTATTGTTCTTTTCGGCGTTTCTACAGAAATTGAACGTAACCAAACCAACTTTTTTCCAAACTAAACCTAAGGAGCTGGGAATGGGAGCTTAGCCCGCACTTCTCGAATTGTCCTTATTTTCCATTGTCAAAGTGTCACTTTCCCTACTTATACATTTTTGCCATTTTTATCGATGCTATTTTACCGGTGCCATTTTTATCTTGCCATTTTTGTTTGTGCCATTTTACCGAGTACCCTACCAGCGTTTATTTATTACCTGCTGAGCAATCTTATTTTTTAGCTGCTGTGCCGGAACGAGAGTTGGTGGTTCCTAGAAAACAATCCTTCATAATCTTGTAGAGACAAATGCAATTTTCAGAGTTGCTTACTGGTCCTTAAAATATTTAGTCCGGTTCTACGGTACCGACACTCTGAATGATTTGTTGCTAGGGTATGTGGAATACTGTCTGCTCGTTCAAATACCTGTTTAAATGGGTTAGGGTAAGTGTTAGGGTTGAATGCGACGTCGTTAGTTTGAATACATTTATTGTGGAACATTAGAGTATTTTAAACTTGACTTTTCCACGTGCGTTCTCGAATCCTTATCGTAAATTGTTGTGGAAGCATTGTTGTATTTAGAAATTTGTTTTCCCTCATGAATTCTCGAAACCTTGTCCCCAGTTACTGTGGCCCTAGGAAAGGCCCATGAAAAAAAAAACGCGAATAACAGAGTTAGGTAGAAAAAATATATTGTACAAAGAAAGTAAATACAAAGAAAGGCTGTCGGTATTTCCAGCTCTTAGTTAGAAAGTCGGTAGTCTCGCGTTAAATTGCAATATTCTCCCCCCCCCCCTACGAGAATATTAACCTCCTGGTTTATATAATGATTGGCAGAGTCCATTATGAGTGAATGAGTAAATCTTCACAACAGTAAATGTGGGCTAACTTGCTCTCCATAAATAGGCACTAAATGAGACGGAAATAGAAAAAATGCCCCTCTCCTCTAATAAAAAGCAGAACATATAATACTATTTTACAGTATTTCATGTCCTATATGTAGTGTAGTATGCATGAATTAGTATGGGGTCAGAAATGAAATTATTAGTGATAATGTAAAAATAATTATGCATATTAATTAAGTCTGACGGTGATGTGAGTGGAGTGAGAAGACCTAATAGATAGTGAGTAAAACTATTTGCTATTTTTGTGGGAATACATATTTGAAAGAGCAATTTGTTCAGAATAAATGTAATAAGTTTTAAACGTTGATGTAATATACAAATAGTTTTGCAGAATACTTTTTAAGAAATGCTGTTAACTATGACTGAAAGATTTTTTTTAGAGAGTGTTCGGTTGTTTTCCTATTAAAACTGTAGCTAGAGGGGAAAGCGAGATTATTTTATTATATACATGATGTCGTTCCATACATTAAAAATAGTATGGCTTTGATAAATAAATTGCTGTATGTACACAAACGTATGCATAATTCAGCAAATTAAAGATAACTATGTTCTAAGTATGATCTGAAAAAATATGCGGTGATGCGACTTAACTTTGGGAGATTTGGGAAGTGTGAAGTCATAGCTTAGTTGTTATTACTCCAAAATCTACTTTGACTTGAAGTGATAGCACTTGCAAGGGTCTCATTTATAGGTTAAACAGAATGTACTATTTACACGTTATCTATTAGCAAAACAAAATAAATTAATCCACAAACTATTCGTATATAAAACGTACATTTGCAGCATTAATAAATAAATATTTAAAGATATTAAAAACTATAAGCATAAAATATTTTACCACTGTGAAAATACTCGGGATTAAATAATCTTAAAAGAAATGATCTGACATAAAATAAAACCAACCAAACTTGCTGTTTACTCTTTATCATGTACTATAATTACATTTGATATTGAGAGGAGATCTACTTCAAATGCAAAATAAAAAAACAAAACAATATCTCTGTAAAATGAGTCCTTAATCGAAGTCCGTACGCACAAAAATAGTATAAAACTAATAAAAATGTTTTGATATGTTTGTAGAAATCGATGAAAATAGTGTTATAATCCGATAAAATTGTTTAAAAAAGTGATCGATATGTTTCTATAAACAGAAAAAAAATATTTTTAATTTGATGAAAACTATTTTTAATTTGATAAAAATATTTTTTTAATTTGATAAAAATATTTTTTTGATTTGATAAAAATACTTTGGAAATCGATGAAAATAATGTTATAATCTGATAAAAAAATTGTAAAAACTGATCCAAATGTTTCTATAAACTGATAAAAAATATTTTTAATTTGATAAAAATTAATTTTTAATTTGATAAAAATATTTTTTTGATTTGATAAAAATACTTTGGAAATCGATGAAAATAATGTTATAATCTGATAAAAAAAATTGTAAAAACTGATCCAAATGTTTCTATAAACTGATAAAAAATATTTTAATTTGATAAAAATATTTTTTAATTTGATAAAAATATTTTTTGATTTGATAAAAATACTTTGGAAATCGATGAAAATAATGTTATAATCTGATAAAAAAATTGTAAAAACTGATCCAAATGTTTCTATAAACTGAAAAAAAATATTTTTAATTTGATAAAAATTAATTTTTAATTTGATAAAAATATTTTTTTAATTTGATAAAAATACTTTGGAAATCGATGAAAATAATGTTATAATCTGATAAAAAAATTTAAAACTGATCCAAATGTTTCTATAAATTGATAAAAAATATTTTAATTTGATAAAAATATTTTTTTAATTTGATAAAAATATTTTTTTAATTTGATAAAAAATACTTCGGAAATCGATGAACATAATGTTATAATCTGATAAAAATTTAAAAAACTGATCCAAATGTTTCTATAAGCTGATAAAAAATATGGTACTCTTGCATAATTTGACCCGAATTCTCGTGATTTCCTGTTACGCCCGGATCGGGCGAGACCGGCAATCATCGGTGTTAGCCGAGCGGCGTAACAGACGTAGACTAAGGAAAAAAGCAAAACAAACCGAAAAAAAATACAAATGCAAATTATCAAAAAATAACAACAAAAAAAAACTACCTTGAAAAAAAAAAGAAAATATGTTTATTTAATTTATTTTAGTATTTATTTATTTATTTTTATTTATTTATTTTTTATTTTTTTGCAAAATATTTATCAACGGCAAATTATTTAAATATTGTTATCTTCAAGAAAAGGTTGCTTTCCCGTTAGGTGTAAGTACAATGTTTTTGTTTTTCTTTAACCATATTTTTTCGGTACTAGTGCATTTATTGATCCGTGCTGAAATAATAACGTTATTATTTAAAAAGTCATTCTTACATGGGGAGGGGAGGGTGTTTTGTACCTATTCTATACATTAACCTTACAACCGAAAAAAAACTTGCAAATACGATGTAAAAAAATAGCGCGGATTAGTAAGTGCATTAGCACCTTTTTCCTTGTTTTTTTAATTTTATTTCAAGACTTTTTGTTCAGTCAGATTTTTAGGGGAGGGGGTGCACAGAACTAGAAAAAACGTTTTTTTATTTTTTTCAATTGATTTTTTTTTTACTGTTGTTAATTCCCGGCGGAAGAACTTTCTTGAGATGAGGATATTTCCTTAGGAATCTCTTACTTCGGTCGACCGTTGATCGGCCATCGGCAGCAAAGAGAGAGGTGATGGGGTACAGGAAATGGAAGGAAGCCCCCCCCCCTCCAACCGGGTAGCTTTCGGAAATGTGATTTATGATGGAGACAAAAGGATTGTTTCCAAATTTTTGTCTCCACATAAATTCAAGTAAATATGTACCCAGAAGCTCCCGGCTGGTCCCGCATTCTTTTTGGTCCAGTGTAGTTCAAGGATTCTCCCTACGTCATGTTTTCTCTGGTTGAATAGAGATTCATCAATTTCTACAGTGTGCCCTGGCGAGACAAGCTCGAAGGTGCAGTAAACTGCAAGTTAAATGGAGGCAGAATGAGACAGACTCGAAGGTGCAGTAAACTGCAAGCTGAGTGCGCCCAACGGGATAGACACTAAGAGAGGTAGCAGGCGACCGAGAAAAGAGGGGGGGGGCGGACGACAGGCATAGAAAAAAAAACAGTTGTAAACAAAAGAGAAAAAAAAAAGGAAAAAAAGGTAGATAGGGCCAGAATGGTATGTGCGAGGGATACTTCTTTTGGCCAAGAAAGCTGTAAACGCTAATTGACCATGACAGTCAGTGACATGCGTGAGTGGAAGGAAGCGTACCAATGAAATTCCAATTTACAAATCGACCATTGTTGGCTGCTCCCTGGTGGGTAAGTGGCCTCTATTGAAAAGACGCGTGGCCTTTGTGGAATTGGATTTGGTTGATTTTTATGATCCCTCAAAGTTAATTGAACGAGACCATTCTGGTTTTAATGACCCGTCAAATTCCATTAGGCACACGCCGGCTGAGATATTCTACTCGATTGCCAACAGAAGAAGACGAAACAACCCCTTTTTGGGGGCATAGGCCGCCTGGTGAATATTTGAGTGACAGCAGTTCCGGCATCCTGATTGGCTAAAGGGCCGAATGAGAGAAAAAGAAGAAGATATAGCTCCCGCCCCCACAATATAAGTAGCAAGTTTTGAGCGCAAGACACACAGAGACTGACAGACACAGAGAGACATCTGCTCCCCTGGGCTCGAACGAGCGAAAAAGCCGACCGCCTCATCGATTGACCCTGCCACTTTGCAGCTAACAAACGGCCAGTCCCTAACTTAATCGTGAAATACGAAACGACGATTGTAACCTTTTATGAATAACAAGGGATTTTGAATCACAAAAAAAGACAAAAACAAATATCGACTTGTCTTTTTTAATTTGTTTGGTATGGTTGCAGAAACGCTCGACGAGTCTCTTTCAGGTACTGGCCGCTGACATTCTCATCAAAAAGACCCGAAGACCAACGATCGGGGAGCGTTCCACTACTAGGCGACGCGCGGGTGACGTAAGTGTCACACTGGGCCTCCTATCTGTCAGAGATTCCTCAAGAAATACTCCTGACGAATTTCTCTCAGAAAGTTAACGATCTTGTGCGCAATGATACCCATTGTCTACATTGTCCATGAGTACACCGCCAAGAGAAGCCATCTTTTACGCACGATTTTTTTAGTAAACATTTGTGTTTACAATTGGTGAATGGTGCACCTCATTCTTTGGGAAAGCAATTTCTTTTCCTGACAATATGAGATTGTTTCATGTATATGACAAGTCGATCATGAAATAGTTTTTGTGTTTAAGCTAATCACTTCCGTAGAAAATATGTCCTAAAACCTATCTGTTTTGCATTAAGGAATCTGAAGTTACAATATTTGCTTGGATCACGTTTTGCTGTGACCTCAAATGCAAGAATTGAAACAATTGCGTTTCTGTTTTACAGCCTTGATCAACCCTACAAGATGTGCAAAGTGCTTGCTCCTAACAGTTTTTTTCCACACTTACACACCCAACATGAATGGATTTGGTCAATAAGAAATATGATTAATGAATACATGGTTCATGAGTGATGTGTTCACTAACATAAGAAAAATAGCAAAAACTTGAACCATAAAATTAGTTTGTGACAGACGCTACATGTGGAAGAAAATAAGAGTACTTCATTTTTCCTTCATTTTCTTATCTTACATGTTCCGTAAATTTCGTCACCTCACTTTTTTCAATAGAATGATTCAACCATTTTTTCCAGCGACCTTGGCTACAGATTTGATGTATGTGCTCCATTTCAGATCAGAAGCGAAGATCATACCAAGAAGCTTGTCTAAACATGGAGCGTCATCAAGACAAGAGCTGCCCATTTCAATAGGAGGCAAATGTGAGTCAGAGCGTTGATGATGGAAAGAGAAAAGCTTGGTTTTAGATGCATTAAAATTAACTAGCCACCCTTTTTCCCATTGCTTCACGTGCTTCAGATCAAGAGGAAAGAGAATCAGAGAGATCTTGGTCATTTCAGGCCTTTGAGGTGTTGCCATAGATGGTAGTGTCATCTGCATAAATGTCTACAAATGATCTAAGAATGTGATTTGGGAGATCAGTGATGAAGATCACAAAGAGAGTTGAGCCTTGGATGGAATCTTGAGGGATGCCAGCATTAATATTATGAGTTTCTGATTTCTGCCCATCAAGCTCTACTCTTATAAGCCTGTCATAGAGGAATTATTTAATTATCAAGGAGACATTTCCAGCTATTTCTTAGCTGGAGATCTTGTGTAGTAGACCTTTATGCGATACCCTATCAAAGACCTTTGATATGTCAAGAGCAATTGCTCTTGAAACGAAGCCCGTATTGAGAGATTCACTAATCCTGTGAGATATGACTGTTAGCATATGAGCTGTATATGGCAGTATGGAAACCATATTGCATGCCACTAAGTAGATTATTTTTTCTTAGGTGGTTATAACATTTCTCTATTTAACACAGATTCCAGTAACTCACTCATGATGCACAGAGACTGATTGGTCTGTACTGAGAGGGAGATGATCGATCGCCTGAATTGTTAAATGCGGGGCATACTGATGAGGCTTTCCAGGGTGTTGGAAAGCATTTCTCCTTAAGACAACATTAAAACAGCTTTATAAGTAAGGAGGCTAGTTTTGGTTGAAGCGTTTTGAGCACTATAATTGGAATGCCATCAGGGCCAGTTGCTTTACAGAGATCGACACTTCTGA
Organism: Euprymna scolopes; assembly: GCF_053919585.1. Taxonomy (NCBI): domain Eukaryota; kingdom Metazoa; phylum Mollusca; class Cephalopoda; order Sepiida; family Sepiolidae; genus Euprymna; species Euprymna scolopes. Next base: position 34,156,303 of record NC_136487.1, read on the forward strand.
TAAGCTTGGTAACATCACGCACAGATATTTGTATGTTGCATAGCATGTTTTCAGACACAGGAAGAAATACAGGGAGAAGGCAGTTCTTATCGCATAGGGTAGAATTTGCTGCAAAGTTCTTGGTGAAGAGTTTGGTTTTGTCTGATACTGATGGGATCACCTCAGGTCAATTGATGATGGTTGAGATAGAGGACACGTTTTGGTTCAGGAAGTAGTTGTGATCGCAGGGGCAGGCAACTTATGCTTTATTTATTCAAGTAGTAGTGATCGTCGGGGGAGACAACTTATGCTTTATTTATTTTTGTAAAATATAAATAGTGAAAACACGATATAAAAGGTTCCCAGTGAAAATCCAATTTGCAACGGAAAGTCAGGTAGCCATTAAAGTGTAATCAAGTCTACAAATTTGTGTGTCTGTTTTGTGTGGGGTGGAAAGTACTCTCTTTGAAAGTTGAGTTGTACCCGGCCAGGGCGGTGTGTGTGTATGAGGTGGGTGGATGAGAATCGTCTGCTTTAATGAAAAGGATATTTAAATATGAAAATTGTTTGCATTGCAAAATCTATAATGATCAGAAAGTTAAGTAAGTAAATAAGTGAAAATAAAGTGGACCACTTGAGTGCGTGGATAACAATTTGGGGTTCTTATAGGTTGAATATTGCACCGTGAAAGAGTCGATCTTTATCGGCGTAAATAAACATTTAGTCCTTTAGAGCTGGGCAATTTAAATGAGGAGAAACCACTTTATTATGCTGATAAACATTTGGCAATGGATAACATTTGGAACTGCATTGAAGAAGGAAAGGGGGAAAAATAAGAGGAACAGGCTAAAGAAGATAAATAAAAAGGTAGAAAGAAAGAAGGCGAGGACGAGGAGGAAAAAGAGGAAAAGAAGAGTGAAAGAAAGATGAAATGGGGAAATAAAAGATGAGGACAAAAAGGGAAGAATTAACAGAAAGAAGAAAAATAGAAGAAGATGAGGGTTAGAAAGAAAAGGATACGGAGGAAAAATAAATAAAGAAGAGGAGGGAAAATGGTTGGGTAATAGATGGAAGAGTAAGAAAATGTTAAGAAAAGATAATAGAAAAAGAAAATGATGGGGATTTGAATAAAGATAAATAGAAAAAGATAAAAAGTTTTAAAGAAGGGAAATAGGAAATAATGAAAAATGAAAGAAAAGAAAAAATTGATGAAGATTTTAAAGATGAGAAAAAGAAAATGATGGGGATTTGAATAAAGAGAAACAGAAAATGAAATGAGGAAAAGAAAAAAGAAAAGCGTAAATTTCGAAGAATAACAAAAGAACAAGAAATTATGAAACGAAAGAAAAAAACGATTAAAAAAGCAGAAGTTAGAGAAGTAAATGAAGCAAACAGAAAAGAAAGCAAACAGAAAAGAAGGAGTAAATGAAAAGAAGGAGTATTAGACTGGAAGGAGTATTAGACTTATTATTGATAAAGATGGAGACAGAATAATTTTATATGTTTATAAACCTCAGTCGTTTTGATTTATGCTGTGAAAAAAAAAGTAAAATAAAAAAGGAGAAGAATGGGAAAGGAAAACAAAGGAAGATGGAAGCAAAAAAGAAAGGATAAGAAGAAAATGAGAAAAATCGAAAAGAAGAAAGAAAAATTAAAAAGTAATTACATAAAAGAAAAAAGAGGCGAGAGAAATAGAAGACAGTGACCTATGTGCAATGAACAAAGAAAATAGAAGAAAAAAAGAAAATAATAATAATAATAATAATAATAAGAAGAAGAAGAAGAAGAAGAAGGGATAGATGGGGGATTAAAAGTAAAAGAAAAGAAGAAAAAATATGAGTAGTAAAATGAAAAAGGAGAATAATGAGAAAAGAAAAACGAAAAAATAGAAAGGAAAAAGAAAGGACAATGAGAAAAGGAGAAAATTCGAAAAGAAGAAGTCGAAGAATTAAAAGGAAGAAAAAAATAAAGATAAGTATAAGAAGTAAGACAGAATTAATTTGAGAATTACGTAAACGAGAGAAGAGGTAAGATAAATAGATGGTAGTGAACTATATCCAATGAACGAATAAAAAAAACAGAAGAAAGAAGAAAAATAATAAGAAGAAGAAAAAGAAGAAGAAAAAGAAGAAGAAGGGATTTATTGAGGGTTAAAAGTAAAAGAAAAGAAAAAGAAAAAGATGAGTATTAGAAGAAGCAGGAAAAAAAGATAGGATAGAATACTAGAAGTAAGAGAAAAGAAAGAAAAAAGAAGGGACAAGGTGTAGTCTTAGAAGTAAAAGAAAAAAAGTAAAAGAGAAGTAGGAGGAGAATAGAGAGAGGGTGAGAGTGTAACCGCCCCCCCCCCATGTCTGTGAACCTCAATTTTTTGATTTGTTCACTGTTCAACTAACAATGTCTAGTTAATGCACACAAAGTCCGGATAATTCTGTGAAATGGGAAGTCCCATGGTTAATTTGCCAATCTTATTGCGTTCTTTCTCCATTCAAGCCGAAGATCTTTGTGTGGCATAATTAGATTTACCATTGCTGTCATTTACAGAAATTTGCCAACGACTTGATCATTTTTACTTAACATTTGTCTTCTACATCCAAGAGCTCACCATCAACAAATATCCAATTAGTCCTTCTTGCACAAGCAATTTCACACCTTTCTGGACAAGTACGATATACAGATCGGAAATGATAATTGGAATTCAAATATATAGTATAAGTACGCGTGTATAGTATGTTTATTTATACAAACACTATTGACTTATTAGCCAATAATGTTTGTATAAATAAACACACTGTAATTATGCTCTGCTTGTCACTGAGCATTTCTTGATAAATACCGGAGTTTGAATGGATTTACATATAAGAAACTACAATGGCACATCAATTATATATATATATATATATATATATATATATATATATATATATATATATATAATACGAAGCTCTCTGTTTATTTGTTTGTAAATAAACAAGTAGGTCGATCTCTGTAAAAGTGGTTCAAGAAGGGCTTGATGAGGTCGTTTATGAGCATCGCTCCGATCGGCTGGAGGTTAGAATTGCCGACTATCAACTAGATGATTGTAGGTCCAATCTCTGGCTAGGGATGAGTGCTGGTCTAGCCCTACTAATGAGATGTGGTACAGCTAAACAGTACTGTATGATATATATATATATATATATATATATATATATATATATATATATATATATATAGTGTGTGTGGGCAAAATCATCATCATCATCATCATCATCATCATCATCATCATCTATATATTAATATGCTTATTAGCTCGTTATCCTCCTGACAACCTGAACACCCACTAAATAAAAATGGAATATTCCAAATCGCACCAATCGTTATTTTACTGAATTATCTTAGAATAAAAATGGAATATTCTAAAATGCCTAATAAACAATTGTTTCAAACGGAAAAGTTAATTATCGCCAGCCATTGTTAGGTCGGTGTAGATCACAATACTAATAAGTTAGTATCTGTCTCGAGTAGTTTCGTTTTTAAATAAGAAATAAATTACTTGTACAGAATTCTACCGCCACAAAAAAATTGTCCAGTATGCTATGTGAAAAATCTTACCTGTGACGTATATAAAAGTTATTAAAACCAAAAATCACAACAAATGTTCACGTAGTATGACTTTTAAATATAGTATCCATATGAAAAAACAAACTCTTATCCGTGACGTACGAAAAGTTTACAGTAAATGATGTAAAATCATGGAGTAGTTTCATTTTTAAAAACGAAAATAGGGAACTTGTACGGTATTCTACCCAATAAATAAGGTACCTGTGCAGTCTTCCTATATGAGAAAACAAATAAAATCTTACCTGTGACGTGCAGAAAAATTATTAAAACTGAAAAAAACGTAAAATCATCGAGTGTATGACTTTAAATAAGAAATAGGGTGCTTTTCAACACATTTCAGGTGAGAACATCATTACCTATTTCAATGTTAGGTTGAAATTAATAAACCCATAGTGTTCTTGTGTAGGTCTTTTAAAACCAACACATTTCAGGTGAGAAGATTATTACCAACTTACGTATCATGTCGTAATTACTATAAATTCCAACATATTTCAGGTGAGAAAATTATTACCAACTTACGTATCATGTCGTAATTACTATAAATTCCAACACATTTCAGGTGAGAAGATTATTACCAACTTACGTATCATGTCGTAATTACTATAAATTCCAACGCATTTTAGGTGAGAATATTATTACCAACTTACGTATCATATCGTAATTACTATAAATTCCAACATATTTCAGGTGAGAAGATTATTACCAACTTACGTATCATGTCGTAATTACTATAAATTCCAACATATTTCAGGTGAGAAGATTATTACCAACTTACGTATCATGTCGTAATTACTATAAATTCCAACATATTTCAGGTGAGAAGATTATTACCAACTTACGTATCATGTCGTAATTACTATAAATTCCAACGCATTTCAGGTGAGAAGATTATTACCAACTTACGTATCATGTCGTAATTACTATAAATTCCAACACATTTCAGGTGAGAAGATTATTACCAACTTACGTATCATGTCGTAATTACTATAAATTCCAACATATTTCAGGTGAGAAGATTATTACCAACTTACGTATCATGTCGTAATTACTATAAATTCCAACGCATTTTAGGTGAGAATATTATTACCAACTTACGTATCATATCGTAATTACTATAAATTCCAACACATTTCAGGTGAGAAGATTATTACCAACTTACGTATCATGTCGTAATTACTATAAATTCCAACATATTTCAGGTGAGAAAATTATTACCAACTTACGTATCATGTCGTAATTACTATAAATTCCAACACATTTCAGGTGAGAAGATTATTACCAACTTACGTATCATGTCGTAATTACTATAAATTCCAACGCATTTTAGGTGAGAATATTATTACCAACTTACGTATCATATCGTAATTACTATAAATTCCAACACATTTCAGGTGAGAAGATTATTACCAACTTACGTATCATGTCGTAATTACTATAAATTCCAACATATTTCAGGTGAGAAGATTATTACCAACTTACGTATCATGTCGTAATTACTATAAATTCCAACATATTTCAGGTGAGAAGATTATTACCAACTTACGTATCATGTCGTAATTACTATAAATTCCAACATATTTAAGGTGAGAAGATTATTACCAACTTACGTATCATGTCGTAATTACTATAAATTCCAACATATTTCAGGGTAGAAGATTATTACCAACTTACGTATCATGTCGTAATTACTATAAATTCCAACATATTTCAGGTGAGAAGATTATTACCAACTTACGTATCATGTCGTAATTACTATAAATTCCAACATATTTCAGGTGAGAAGATTATTACCAACTTACGTATCATGTCGTAATTACTATAAATTCCAACACATTTCAGGTGAGAAGATTATTACCAACTTACGTATCATGTCGTAATTACTATAAATTCCAACATATTTCAGGTGAGAAGATTATTACCAACTTACGTATCATGTCGTAATTACTATAAATTCCAACGCATTTCAGGTGAGAAGATTATTACCAACTTACGTATCATGTCGTAATTACTATAAATTCCAACACATTTCAGGTGAGAAGATTATTACCAACTTACGTATCATGTCGTAATTACTATAAATTCCAACGCATTTTAGGTGAGAATATTATTACCAACTTACGTATCATATCGTAATTACTATAAATTCCAACACATTTCAGGTGAGAAGATTATTACCAACTTACGTATCATGTCGTAATTACTATAAATTCCAACATATTTCAGGTGAGAAGATTATTACCAACTTACGTATCATGTCGTAATTACTATAAATTCCAACATATTTCAGGTGAGAAGATTATTACCAACTTACGTATCATGTCGTAATTACTATAAATTCCAACATATTTCAGGTGAGAAGATTATTACCAACTTACGTATCATGTCGTAATTACTATAAATTCCAACACATTTCAGGTGAGAATATTATTACCAACTTACGTATCATATCGTAATTACTATAAATTCCAACATATTTCAGGTGAGAAGATTATTACCAACTTACGTATCATGTCGTAATTACTATAAATTCCAACGCATTTCAGGTGAGAAGATTATTACCAACTTACGTATCATGTCGTAATTACTATAAATTCCAACACATTTCAGGTGAGAAGATTATTACCAACTTACGTATCATGTCGTAATTACTATAAATTCCAACACATTTCAGGTGAGAAGATTATTACCAACTTACGTATCATATCGTAATTACTATAAATTCCAACACATTTCAGGTGAGAAGATTATTACCAACTTACGTATCATATCGTAATTACTATAAATTCCAACATATTTCAGGTGAGAAGATTATTACCAACTTACGTATCATGTCGTAATTACTATAAATTCCAACATATTTCAGGTGAGAAGATTATTACCAACTTACGTATCATGTCGTAATTACTATAAATTCCAACATATTTCAGGTGAGAAGATTATTACCAACTTACGTATCATGTCGTAATTACTATAAATTCCAACGCATTTCAGGTGAGAGGATTATTACCAACTTACGTATCATGTCGTAATTACTATAAATTCCAACACATTTCAGGTGAGAAGATTATTACCAACTTACGTATCATGTCGTAATTACTATAAATTCCAACGCATTTTAGGTGAGAATATTATTACCAACTTACGTATCATATCGTAATTACTATAAATTCCAACACATTTCAGGTGAGAAGATTATTACCAACTTACGTATCATGTCGTAATTACTATAAATTCCAACATATTTCAGGTGAGAAGATTATTACCAACTTACGTATCATGTCGTAATTACTATAAATTCCAACATATTTCAGGTGAGAAGATTATTACCAACTTACGTATCATGTCGTAATTACTATAAATTCCAACATATTTCAGGTGAGAAGATTATTACCAACTTACGTATCATGTCGTAATTACTATAAATTCCAACACATTTCAGGTGAGAATATTATTACCAACTTACGTATCATATCGTAATTACTATAAATTCCAACACATTTCAGGTGAGAAGATTATTACCAACTTACGTATCATGTCGTAATTACTATAAATTCCAACATATTTCAGGTGAGAAGATTATTACCAACTTACGTATCATGTCGTAATTACTATAAATTCCAACATATTTCAGGTGAGAATATTATTACCAACTTACGTATCATGTCGTAATTACTATAAATTCCAACATATTTCAGGTGAGAAGATTATTACCAACTTACGTATCATGTCGTAATTACTATAAATTCCAACATATTTCAGGTGAGAAGATTATTACCAACTTACGTATCATGTCGTAATTACTATAAATTCCAACATATTTCAGGTGAGAAGATTATTACCAACTTACGTATCATGTCGTAATTACTATAAATTCCAACACATTTCAGGTGAGAAGATTATTACCAACTTACGTATCATGTCGTAATTACTATAAATTCCAACATATTTCAGGTGAGAAGATTATTACCAACTTACGTATCATGTCGTAATTACTATAAATTCCAACATATTTCAGGTGAGAAGATTATTACCAACTTACGTATCATGTCGTAATTACTATAAATTCCAACATATTTCAGGTGAGAATATTATTACCAACTTACGTATCATGTCGTAATTACTATAAATTCCAACATATTTCAGGTGAGAAGATTATTACCAACTTACGTATCATGTCGTAATTACTATAAATTCCAACGCATTTTAGGTGAGAATATTATTACCAACTTACGTATCATATCGTAATTACTATAAATTCCAACATATTTCAGGTGAGAAGATTATTACCAACTTACGTATCATGTCGTAATTACTATAAATTCCAACATATTTCAGGTGAGAAGATTATTACCAACTTACGTATCATGTCGTAATTACTATAAATTCCAACATATTTCAGGTGAGAAGATTATTACCAACTTACGTATCATGTCGTAATTACTATAAATTCCAACATATTTCAGGTGAGAAGATTATTACCAACTTACGTATCATGTCGTAATTACTATAAATTCCAACATATTTCAGGTGAGAAGATTATTACCAACTTACGTATCATGTCGTAATTACTATAAATTCCAACATATTTCAGGTGAGAAGATTATTACCAACTTACGTATCATGTCATAATTACTATAAATTCCAACATATTTCAGGTGAGAAGATTATTACCAACTTACGTATCATGTCGTAATTACTATAAATTCCAACACATTTCAGGTGAGAAGATTATTACCAACTTACGTATCGTATCGTAATTACTATATATTCCAACATATTTCAGGTGAGAAGATTATTACCAACTTACGTATCATGTCGTAATTACTATAAATTCCAACATATTTCAGGTAAGAAGATTATTACCAACTTACGTATCATGTCGTAATTACTATAAATTCCAACATATTTCAGGTGAGAATATTATTACCAACTTACGTATCAAGTCGTAATTACTATAAATTCCAACATATTTCAGGTGAGAATATTATTACCAACTTACGTATCATGTCGTAATTACTATAAATTCCAACATATTTCAGGTGAGAAGATTATTACCAACTTACGTATCATGTCGTAATTACTATAAATTCCAACATATTTCAGGTAAGAAGATTATTACCAACTTACGTATCATGTCGTAATTACTATAAATTCCAACATATTTCAGGTGAGAATATTATTACCAACTTACGTATCATGTCGTAATTACTATAAATTCCAACACATTTCAGGTGAGAATATTATTACCAACTTACGTATCATGTCGTAATTACTATAAATTCCAACATATTTCAGGTGAGAATATTATTACCAACTTACGTATCATGTCGTAATTACTATAAATTCCAACATATTTCAGGTGAGAAGATTATTACCAACTTACGTATCATGTCGTAATTACTATAAATTCCAACACATTTCAGGTGAGAATATTATTACCAACTTACGTATCATGTCGTAATTACTATAAATTCCAACATATTTCAGGTGAGAAGATTATTACCAACTTACGTATCATGTCGTAATTACTATAAATTCCAACATATTTCAGGTAAGAAGATTATTACCAACTTACGTATCATGTCGTAATTACTATAAATTCCAACATATTTCAGGTGAGAATATTATTACCAACTTACGTATCATGTCGTAATTACTATAAATTCCAACACATTTCAGGTGAGAATATTATTACCAACTTACGTATCATGTCGTAATTACTATAAATTCCAACATATTTCAGGTGAGAAGATTATTACCAACTTACGTATCATGTCGTAATTACTATAAATTCCAACACATTTCAGGTGAGAATATTATTACCAACTTACGTATCATGTCGTAATTACTATAAATTCCAACATATTTCAGGTGAGAATATTATTACCAACTTACGTATCATGTCGTAATTACTATAAATTCCAACATATTTCAGGTGAGAAGATTATTACCAACTTACGTATCATGTCGTAATTACTATAAATTCCAACATATTTCAGGTAAGAAGATTATTACCAACTTACGTATCATGTCGTAATTACTATAAATTCCAACATATTTCAGGTGAGAATATTATTACCAACTTACGTATCATGTCGTAATTACTATAAATTCCAACATATTTCAGGTGAGAATATTATTACCAACTTACGTATCATGTCGTAATTACTATAAATTCCAACATATTTCAGGTGAGAAGATTATTACCAACTTACGTATCATGTCGTAATTACTATAAATTCCAACATATTTCAGGTAAGAAGATTATTACCAACTTACGTATCATGTCGTAATTACTATAAATTCCAACACATTTCAGGTGAGAATATTATTACCAACTTACGTATCATGTCGTAATTACTATAAATTCCAACACATTTCAGGTGAGAAGATTATTACCAACTTACGTATCATGTCGTAATTACTATAAATTCCAACATATTTCAGGTGAGAATATTATTACCAACTTACGTATCATGTCGTAATTACTATAAATTCCAACATATTTCAGGTAAGAAGATTATTACCAACTTACGTATCATGTCGTAATTACTATAAATTCCAACATATTTCAGGTAAGAAGATTATTACCAACTTACGTATCATGTCGTAATTACTATAAATTCCAACATATTTCAGGTGAGAATATTATTACCAACTTACGTATCATGTCGTAATTACTATAAATTCCAACATATTTCAGGTGAGAATATTATTACCAACTTACGTATCATGTCGTAATTACTATAAATTCCAACATATTTCAGGTGAGAATATTATTACCAACTTACGTATCATGTCGTAATTACTATAAATTCCAACATATTTCAGGTAAGAAGATTATTACCAACTTACGTATCATGTCGTAATTACTATAAATTCCAACATATTTCAGGTAAGAAGATTATTACCAACTTACGTATCATGTCGTAATTACTATAAATTCCAACATATTTCAGGTGAGAATATTATTACCAACTTACGTATCATGTCGTAATTACTATAAATTCCAACATATTTCAGGTGAGAATATTATTACCAACTTACGTATCATGTCGTAATTACTATAAATTCCAACATATTTCAGGTGAGAAGATTATTACCAACTTACGTATCATGTCGTAATTACTATAAATTCCAACATATTTCAGGTGAGAAGATTATTACCAACTTACGTATCATGTCGTAATTACTATAAATTCCAACATATTTCAGGTGAGAAGATTATTACCAACTTACGTATCATGTCGTAATTACTATAAATTCCAACATATTTCAGGTGAGAATATTATTACCAACTTACGTATCATGTCGTAATTACTATAAATTCCAACATATTTCAGGTGAGAATATTATTACCAACTTACGTATCATGTCGTAATTACTATAAATTCCAACATATTTCAGGTGAGAAGATTATTACCAACTTACGTATCATGTCGTAATTACTATAAATTCCAACATATTTCAGGTGAGAAGATTATTACCAACTTACGTATCATGTCGTAATTACTATAAATTCCAACATATTTCAGGTGAGAAGATTATTACCAACTTACGTATCATGTCGTAATTACTATAAATTCCAACATATTTCAGGTGAGAATATTATTACCAACTTACGTATCATGTCGTAATTACTATAAATTCCAACATATTTCAGGTGAGAATATTATTACCAACTTACGTATCATGTCGTAATTACTATAAATTCCAACATATTTCAGGTGAGAAGATTATTACCAACTTACGTATCATGTCGTAATTACTATAAATTCCAACATATTTCAGGTAAGAAGATTATTACCAACTTACGTATCATGTCGTAATTACTATAAATTCCAACATATTTCAGGTGAGAATATTATTACCAACTTACGTATCATGTCGTAATTACTATAAATTCCAACATATTTCAGGTGAGAATATTATTACCAACTTACGTATCATGTCGTAATTACTATAAATTCCAACATATTTCAGGTGAGAATATTATTACCAACTTACGTATCATGTCGTAATTACTATAAATTCCAACATATTTCAGGTGAGAAGATTATTACCAACTTACGTATCATGTCGTAATTACTATAAATTCCAACATATTTCAGGTGAGAAGAGTATTACCAACTTACGTATCATGTCGTAATTACTATAAATTCCAACACATTTCAGGTGAGAAGATTATTACCAACTTACGTATCATGTCGTAATTACTATAAATTCCAACATATTTCAGGTGAGAAGATTATTACCAACTTACGTATCATGTCGTAATTACTATAAATTCCAACATATTTCAGGTGAGAAGATTATTACCAACTTACGTATCATGTCGTAATTACTATAAATTCCAACACATTTCAGGTGAGAAGATTATTACCAACTTACGTATCGTATCGTAATTACTATATATTCCAACATATTTCAGGTGAGAAGATTATTACCAACTACGTATCCTGTCGTAATTACTATAAATTCCAACATATTTCAGGTGAGAATATTATTACCAACTTACGTATCATGTCGTAATTACTATAAATTCCAACATATTTCAGGTAAGAAGATTATTACCAACTTACGTATCATGTCGTAATTACTATAAATTCCAACATATTTCAGGTGAGAAGATTATTACCAACTTACGTATCATGTCGTAATTACTATAAATTCCAACGCATTTTAGGTGTAAGCATTATTACTTAAGTGTCATGTCAAAATTCGTAAAACCGTTTGGTTGATTAGAGATCTTTTAAACCAACGCACTTCAGGTGCAAAAATTATTACTTACCTAAGTGTCATATCAAAATTAGTAAAACCATAGTGTTCTTGTATAGTTCTTTTAAACCAACGCATTTCAGGTTGTAACATTATTACTTACTAATGTATCATGTCGAAATTAGTATAAATTACAACACATTTCAGGTGAAAACATTACTACCTCCTTAAGCGCCATGTTAAAATTAATGAAACCATCGTGTTCGTGTGCAGGTCTTTTAAATCAACGAATTTGAGAACATTATTACCTGATGTATCATGTCGAAATTAGTATAAATTCGAACGCATTTTAGCCGAAAATATTATTAGCTACTTAAGCGTCATGCCGAAATTAGTGAAACCATAGTTTTTTTTTAGTTTTTTTTTATTACATTTTCACCCCAAACAAGGAACATTGCCACTTTGGTGGAGGGGGATACTATCAGGGCAGCAACTACTGGGGTACTATGTTGGTATTTGGGCAGCAAGATGTCGGTTCACGTTACACTTGAACTTCTGCATGTCACTACAGTTAGGAAAGCAGGAACCTGGAATGGAATTCCAGAGTCTAGCGGTTCTGGGGAAGAAACTACTGGAGTAGAAAGATCTTTTACATCTAGGGATCTCTACTGTGTGGGGGTGGGATTTAGCTGCCTGTCGGGTTTTTCGCGGGTGTCTACGTCGTGAGGGCACAAGTGTCTGCAGTTCGTCAGAGCCTTCACCATTAAAATACTTGTAGAACAGGCAGAGGGATGCAAGGTTTCGTCGATGGGACAGAAGCTGAAGCTTAGATGCCAGTTCAGGGCCTATCAGATTGGCGACTCTCTTTTGAACCTTGTCTAGGAGCGAGAGACTAGCAGCAGATACACCATCCCAAATGTGGCAACAATACTCCATACATGGGCGAATGGTTGCCTTATAGAGGTACAGGATACTTTCAGGTGTCAGTAGTCTTAGTGTGCTTTATTTGATTAGGGATCTTTTAAACCAACGCATTTCAGGTGAAAACATTATTACCTATTTATGTTGAAATTAGCATAGCTTCTAAAAATTATTAAAAATGAATAAATAGAAAAATAATTATAGGAAAACCATAGAATACTTATATTGATTAGGGATAATTTAACCCAACGCATTTCCGGTGAGAACATTATTACCTACTTACATGTGAAGACGCAATTAGTATAAATTACAAAAATTAAGCAAAATTTATGAATAAAGAATTAATTACAAGTAATAAGTAGGTTGATTTTATAGATTAGTGATCTTTTAAACGAAAGGATTTCAAGTGAAAACACTGTTAACTAATTATGTGTCATGTCGAAATTAGTAGAAATTCTAAAAATTATGAAAAATGAATAGAAAAATATGCCTTTTGAGTTTTATTTTTGTTACTGCTAACTTAAAAAAAATATTCTAGAAGGGTAAACTTGGATTTAGTAGTGCTTGCGACGTCTGCTTATTTTTATGAAGTGCCTGCAGTAGTGTTAAAAAAGCCTCCTAAGTTTTATTTTATTCAGTGTTCATCTAAAAGCCTCATTTTCCTTCAATTGCATGCTAGAAAATTGCTTTTAGTAGTGCTCCGCAGGTCGCTTACTTTTATTTTGTGATTATAGTAGGGCACTTAAGGCTTTTCTGGGTGTTATTTCTTTCAGTGCTGACTTTTTTTTTTTTTTTTTTTACAAGGATGTCACCACTTATCAAGGCCCAGAGGCCACTCAAGGATAAGGGTTAATAGGTATACATTAGTCATTGTGATTTTAGCATAGTAAACAGTGGGCATTTTGAAACTTGGATTACTTAGGGGGACGATTCAATTAGAACTTGTTCACATTGGACTTTTTCTTTTTCTTTTTTTTTTTCATAGGTATCAACTCATTTTCAAGGTCAAAGAGGCAACTCAAGGATAAGGGTTAAAGAGTGTACAGTAGAAATTGGACAATATAATAATCATTAGTAATGAAAATTTGTTAAATTTGATAACTTATATGGAACGGCTCATCAAGAACTTATTTACGTTAGACTTGAAGACAACCATATTGTAGTCAGCCGGAAAGCAGGAAAACGGAAGACAATTCTACAGGCGTGCAGTTCTAATAAAAAAGCTTTGTTCATGGAATCTACGTTTAGGTTTAGGCACAGATAAAGAGTGGGGGGAATTATTGATAGTGTTTACAACTAGACGAGTGTTTCTTGTGAAAGTTTTGCGAGGGGGGACCATAGATTGAAGCTCAGTCGAACACTTTCCATGAAAATAACGATACATCAGAGACAAACTCGCAACATCTCTTCTGTGACATAGAGGTTGCAAGGAAGAGAAAAGGACATCTCCTACGAGGCTACGAAGTCTATTTTGAACTCTATCAAGGCAGGCCAAGTCCTTTCTAGCACCTCCTGCCCAGATTTGGCAACAGTATTCCATCCTTGGACGTACCTGGCTCTTATATAGATAGAGAATAGCATCAGCAGTGAGATATCTACTGGATCGATAGAAAGATCCCACCATTTTTCCAGCGGCCTTGGCAACAGATTTGATGTACGTGTTCCATTTAAGATCAGGAGTAATGGTCAATCCCAGAAGCTTGTCAAAACTTGAGGCCTCCTGAAGACGAGAGCCATTCATTTCAATTGATGCCAGATGTGGATCAGAATGTTGATGATGTAAAGAGAGGAGCTTGGTTTTTGATGCATTAAAAGTAACAAGCCACTCCTTTCCCCATTGTACTACATGCTCAAGATCAGAGGAGAGAGAATTGGAGAGAACTTGGTCGTTTACTGTCTTAGATGTACTACCATAGATGGTAGTGTCGTCAGCATAAATGTCTACAAATGATGTAAGGATGTGATTTGGAAGATCATTAATGTAGATCAGGAAAAGAGTTGGGCCCAGGATGGACCCCTGAGGGACACCGGCATTAATACTGTGGGCTTCTGATTTTTGCCCATCAACTACTACTCTTATGAACCTATCAGAAAGAAATGATTTAATGATTGAGAAGACATTTCCAGCTATACCATAGCTAGAGATCTTATGAAGTAAACCTTTATACCATACCCTATCAAAGGCCTTAGATATGTCAAGAGCAATTGCCCTAGAAAGGTTGCCTCCGTCGAGAGATTTGCTAATCCTATGAGATTAAAAAAAAAACAAAAAAACAAAACAAAAAAAAACACTTCTCTAATATCGGGGTGTTAGAAACTTGCTTTTAGTAGTGCTTTGGATGCCTCTTCAATTCAGTGCTTCAGTAGCGCTCTTGATTTTTTTCTCAATTATGAAATTATTTTTGTTTTATTCATTATATTTTACGTAAAGTGCTTCATAAAAATGGTTTTAAAACGAGCGAGTTCCGGGATAAGTATAATGAGCAATAAAGAAATAAGTTTTAAAAGAAATATATTAAGCATACTTTTTTAAATACTGCTTTGATATGTATAATCATGGTTAATTATCTGAAACAAACTCTAGAGCAATAAATTTGTAATAAAGTAGGATACTCGGTAAATAATACATGCAACATAGTGCTTAATTTAATAGATGCGTGCAATAATACAGCAGGCCTCTTTCAACGTGGCAGATGCTGAATCCAAATATACTCAATACTCTAAATAAAGCTGATATGTGTAATAATATAATTTAATTCTCATTAAGCACCATGTTAAATTATACAGTTCTCTATAATGTAGATAGAATATATATAAGGACTGAAAGAAAGAGTAAGAAAATAAAGAAGAGATGGGGAAAGACAGAAGTGTAGATTTAATTGTGTCTTTTTTTTTTTACTTTTTTATGTTTTATATCAGATGTTAATAATTTTTTATTACAAAACACTTTAGTCTTTCACATAAATAGAATATTGAAACAAAAAATATTTTCAACTTGTTAAAGCATATTCATGTTTTTATATATAAATTCAAAACCTAACTGGAAAATGATCTTTGAAATGCAATATGAGTTAGAAAAGCATTTCTTTCAAGGCATGAAAATGGTTAAACAAAATGATTTTGTTACAAGCTTTGAAAATTAAGGCATAGGATTTAATATGAAAGTCATCAATTTTCAAAGTGCATTTTTATAAACTTTACAAAGTAAAATATAAAACGTTAATTTATACTGAACCTTAAAACTACAATGGATTTATTTCATGTCATCTACATGTTGTTTCACGTTTTAAAAATCTTTAGTTATAAATTATATATTTATATCATTTATTGCTAAATAATAGATAAATTTAATTTTATCTATATTCAAAATATTAGTTTGGTGTAAAAATAATGTCGTTTTATATATATAAGTTGAATGTCAAAAAACGACATTACTTTTGCACCAACCTAATACATTGGGCATTGTTTTCTTAGACATTTTAATAAACTCATATTTACTGTGGGTTATTGTTGTTTTTTTTTGTTTATTTTTTTTTGTTTTTTTTTTGTTGTTTTTTTTGTTTATTTTTTTTGTTTTTATTTGTAAAAAAACTTCTTTTTTTTTTCACTATCTAGAAAATTACATGCTTTATCAAAATATAATATTTTATGAAATACATTTTTTTTTCTGTGTAATTTCCACAGGTCCTGCTAATAATGATAATAATAATAATAATAATAATAATAATAATAATAATAATAATGACTGGAAAAGTACAATGAGCAACAAAAATGAAAACAGCTGAAATATTAAGAAAAACCCTTGAATAGGGAAACTAACACACAGGAGCAACAAGCGTGGGGCAGACAAACTGCTGCAAAGGCAAAACATGAAACACTGCATGGAGCCAAGAACACTGAAGCCGCATATCTATAAGTTCTCTAACCCCAACCCTACTTCAAGCCTCCCATTGCCACATCACTGGCCCCCACTCCAAAAAGAGTGAAAACAAATAACCAAGGAGGAAGGAAAGACCGAGGAACTGACCAGGCCTCCACTGGATAAGTGCGAAGATAACTGGGACCTTGCAGAGGTTTATTGCCACTTAAATTTCAGTGAAGACCAATAACCGCTGCTAGCGAGAAATCAATGGTAAGCAGCTGTAGCGATAATGTAAATTTATTTGCAAATGTTATCGAAAGAGGTGGAGAGTACTGGAAACCCGGAGAAACTTGTTGTCACTCAGCTTCCAGGGAACGTCACAGGCGGTTTTCTGTGATGATCTGTATGAAAGCCTCTTTGTGAGCCAATAATAATAATTTGTTGTCGCTCAGACTACAGATAACATCACAAGTTGTTCTTAAAGTCTCTTTGATGATGGCATGTGTGACTGCTAGTGAGTAAAATAATAATAATGATAATAATAATAATATTAACAGCAATAATAATAATATATATATACATATATATATATATATATATATGTAAAAAAGAGACAGAGGGCGAGACTGAGAACGGTTTAATTCTTTTTATCTTGCTTAGAAGATTATGTTCTATTAATAAGAGACAAGTTCAAAACAATATGGCTAACCCTGGGCAAGTTTGTCAATCCTTGTATTGTTGAAATGCCAAGAAGGCAATGTGTAAAAGTAAATGGAATACGGTAAGCATCGTGCTCTCCCTCCCCATCTACGTTACCACTCACATCTCCATTAGAAAATCTGCCCTAACCACATGTTCTGTTTGTACAATGTATCCTTTATGTCAATGTACACAGCATCCCCCCCGGACGATAAAGTATCTTTGATGTATTGATTTTGGTATAACATTGCATTTAGTTGAAAATGCGCCCATCCACCCTCCATCCTCTCTACAACAGGTTTTGAGGTATTTTCACAAAAGGGTTTTTTTTAGATCTGATAAAAATCACATAAGACGTTCCATCTGAAAGAAGTAGAACATCTCTGATGATCTTCTTGGAGAAATATTCTTCAAAGGTATTCTTCCTTTTCAAGAGAGTTTGATTCTTTATTGAAATACGTTCATATAAAAAATATCAATCGGAAAGCTCAGAGCAAATGATGTTTAATTTGTTGTTGTGGTCAATCTGATGAATGAATGCTTGTTTACTTTTTCGCTACAAACTCTGTCAATTAATTGTTTTTTTTTGTTTTTGTTTTTTTTTGGTAAGGGGGTTTTAAAGTAAGTCTTGCGTGAAAGACCATTCTTGTATTAAAAAAAAAGATCCAAAAACGGATGGTAAAATAAATAACTTTCATAAGAAAAAGAAAATTATCCAATTGCAAATATTAAACATCTCAAGCCAGAATTGTCAACATCAATCTAGTTTTAAAAGCTTTGAATTATAAAGAATCCCAAGTAAAAATTTGATAGTATTAATCCAGTCGAGATCAGCAGTGTGCCGTTTCCTTCTTGTATGAAGACGAAAAGCTATAACTGAAAAACTGTAAATGATTTATATTGGTACTTGATTGGTTCATTCTTATCACTCCTGGCTATAAATATAATCGTCCAATTTTTTGTGATCATATCATGCTAAACATATCGAAATATTAACGATTGTTGAATTTTCTTTTTCTGTAGTTATAATTTTGAATATGAGTCTCTCCGACTCCCACGAATAAACAATTTGAATATAAAGTAAGACAATTATTTCTTTAATAGAGGAATCATCAGAATTATACACTACAAAAATTATTTATGAAAATAAAACAATTTTTAGTTATGAAAAGCTCTAATAACTAATAATACTCGTATGCATTTATCCAGTTCTCCTGATCACTAGCCCAGTTTAATAAGAGCTTAATTAGTAATTACAATGAAAAGACATTTCTTAATGTATGATAATTTCTCTTCCACATTTTGTTTTTCTTTTTGTTTCTTATGCTTTTCTACATGTATTTTTTATTCGTTTTTCCATTTAGCAAATTTAAAAATACCTGCTAGCATTATTCAAATTTATATTAAACTAGCCTGGGTGCCCAGGGTTTCCCGGGAGTTTAGAGTGTGTGTTGAGCAAAAAAAAAAAGTGGTAGTAGACAGGCAGGTTCGAACCCATACCGCGAAGGAGGAAAAGAATGTGAAAAAAAAATTAAAAATGTGACGTCTTTGCCATTGCATACATCGCCAAACCGGAAGTGGCGAAGGTTTAAATTAAGACTAGTCATTCGAAAAAAGGGATGACTTTCGAAAATATTGGTGAAAAAAGTGACTCCTCCTCGTAGAAAAATGCCCACTTGATGGTGAAGGAATTAATGTTTTTATCCAATTTTTTGATATGTGTCGTTTGAAGGGAGGGTCGGCCTTCAAAACAATACCGATCTCGTGAAAATCCGTTGCCTCTGTTGAAAGTTTTAGGCGGACAAACAAACAAACATACATACATACATGATGTGATGATTGCAACGTCTTGTCAGACGAGTGCCACTCCCTCAGACATTTAAAATCCATGAGCCCAAATGTCTGAGGGAGTATCTATACAAATATGATGTTACAGAGTCTTAGCTTTGTACGACAGCTAAGTCTCTCTCTCGGTTCAAAATGTTGAGATCCAGCAACAAGCAAGAGCAAGATAGCCAGCAACAAATTAAACTGCAGATCAGCTTAATGCGGGTACTGGTCTTCCGCTTTATGGTTTTTTAAATCAGAGATTTGCTTCTCCTAGAAAGGTTGCCTTCACCACGGCTTACGGGAGCCCTCTCTACCCCAATACACATATACATACATACATACATACATACATACATACATACATACATTTAAACAGATAGATGAGATTTATATTATAGATATTCTGCACGCATACTCTTACTGTCACTGCTGATGGTTCTTAATAAATGCTTTTTAAAGACGTTCTTTCACTTCACTAAATATGTTTATATAAAACTATCAGTGAAAATGACCAGACTGAAGTCCTTAGATACCTTGTAATCGTTTTATTTTGTGCAAAGGGGATGTTCTAGTTCTTTAGAATCAAACAACTTACACATTTTCACCAGATCTATTATAAAAACGCTTTCTTTAAAACACCTTAAAACCTGTTGTAGAGAGGATGAAAGGTAAGAGGCCTTTCAACTAAATGCAATGCTATACTGAGACCAACACATCAAAGATACTTTACGGGTATCAGCGGGGTAGGAAAATGGATGCTGTGTACATTTCTTGCTGTAAAAAAAGGCAGAACACTACAAAGATTTATAGAATAGAAAGACAATGTCTATTCTAACATTTCATGACAACTTTATTGATTACCTTCGTTAATATGAGTGTAGAAAAAAGATTAGTATTGGAAGGAGTTTATGTGAATGGACGTAGACAAACGATTAGAGACAATCTTATACGAAGAAAACATAGTTATTGTATGAACCGTTTTGAAGTCCATTTACGGAGATAGCCATGTTGACTTGTTTGTCTTCTTGTCAACCTAAGCCAAAAGCCTGGGTAAAGTTGCGCCCCAACAAGACCACCATTGGCTCATGTCTTGAGTATTGTTCTCACACTTTGGGCTGGTGCATCTGCTACTAGTCTCTTACTCTTAGACGGGGTTCAAAAAAGAGTTGCCAACCTAATAAGTCCCACACTGCCAACCTCTGTCCTATCGATGAAATATTGCATCTCTCTGCCTGTTTTACGAGTATTTTACTGGTGGGTGCTCTGACGAACTACTAGCCCTTATATCCCCTCGGTGTCAATACCTCTGACTAATCTGACACGCAGTAAAATCCCACCCCTAAAATGTAGAGATCTCCAGATGCCAGAAATCTTTCTACTCTAATAGTTTCTTCCCTGGAATTGCTAGACTTTGGAATTCCCTTCCGGATTCCTGCTTCCCTGACTGTACTGACATGCAGAAGTTCATGCAAACAGTTAGTAATGTAAACAGACATCTTGCTGCTCAACTTTCTATATAGTATCCCTGCAATTTATGTCCCAGTTAGTAGACCTTTACATCAAGTGGCACTGTGCCTTGTTTGGGGTGAAAATGCAATAAAAAATAAATAAAACAAAGGAATGTGTTGTTAGGGAACGGGAGCCGGGGAGAAAAAGAAGGAATTTCCGTTAGTTTAACCCTTTATAAACTTCACCCCGTGCGTAACTAGCCTGTGAACTGGTCTATGAGTACACAAACCAAAACTAAAGATGACTGTAACAATCAGTCAGCAATGATCTTCTAAACCAAATACTTTCAAAATCTCAAACCATGAGGTGTCGGTGCTACTGTTACTACTGCTACATATTTTTATAAACAACTTGATATACATAACGATGAGTGTGGCATCTACCGGCTAGTCCAAACTCGGTACCATCAAACAAAAGATATTGGGAAGTGTGCAAATGTAAACAACGAAAAAAGGATTACTAACCGAAAACTGACCACAGACCAAAAACTGAGCACAGAATTCTGACAAAGGTATTTTGAGAAGATCTCAACTTAAGTGTTTCCTACTCACCAATAGCAGAGGTTGTCACTGCCACCCCGACCTGTATTGTTGGTCCAGTACAATAAATCAGCACAGAGGATGTAAACAAACAGAAAATGACGGGCAAGGAAAGAAGACCAGATGACGTGGAAGCAAGGTCATGGATGCCGGTATATCCTTGGCTCAGCTTTTCAACAAATGAAAAAAAAACATCGCTGATGAATGCTAACTGAGCACACTCTAGTTTGAAAGTTTGTTTCCAAAAAAGTAGTGTGATCTTTTCCCTGTACGGTTTTTCAAATTAACTTAAACAGTCTGTTGCACGTGTTCATCTCTGTAACATGCCATATTCCAACTCAACCTCTCGTTCTCTACACGGTTCCTTATATGCGCTTGGTATAGTCTCATTTGCAAAGAAACGGTGAGAGTCTACGTTACTCACGTGAGATCGGCAAGTACAAAAGCAACTGTGAGTCGCCATTTTTTTTTTCAAGCGATCGAACTCTATAAAGCACCCACACACGCACACACACACGCACACACACACGCCCACATACACTATTCAGTCAATTTATTATTTTCCCTCTACCTACCTATACCCGTTTAGAAAAAGAAATGTAGCTAAGCTAACTGTGGAGATTATCGCCCGATCTGACTCGTTTCTCATACAATAAAGCTTCTTGAACGGATCATTGACTGATACGCTCCAGAGATATCTGAGAACAGCCTGAATCAAGCTGGATTTCTGAAAAAGTACTGACGCAACATTCATTCATTGCAAGAAATAAAAGCCAATTTATGTTACCTTTCTTGATCATAAAAATGCTCTTGACAGAGTATAAACTTATATAGTATGCTTTTTACTATCATGGAATTTCTGAAGAGTTGGTTAATGTGATCAGGTTGTTGTATGGAAACCTAAAAAAATTGAATCCACAGATGACGCCTTATACCTGAAGCACATTAACTCATTCACCAATCTCAAAAAGAAACAAAACCGATTCTTATCGGGTTCGTCCTTCAGCTTAATCATTAAAAAGGCTTTTCTAACGTCCGCTAGAAGGATGTAACGGTTTGTTGCAAACCTAAGTATAAGTTCCAGCATCTGTATACAAATTCACACCGGAATTTCAACGAACAATTGAACACTAGATGAATCTTCGTAGCACTTTGTTATTCCTGCTTAAACACTGGACGATGAGGGATCCAAATGTATTTTTCAAAGTCAGAAGGTTCGACAGATTCTTTTTATGATCCCGTCCTTCTCTTGATTTAAAAATACCTGGCAGTAATTTAAGTACAAGCTTCTGTCAGACAGCTTACACATAAATGTATCCACAACGGATAACGACACCCGATAATTCGAAGGCACCAAATCCAGCTTATCCATACTCACATGATAACTATTTTCTAAATATTCGATAGATGGACGAAAGGCTTCGATTTTTCCTTTATCATACTCACTATACTCTTCATCGACAATGCATAAAGTTCACAAATTAAACATCTTATCGACATTTTTGTCGAATTGAACGCCATCAAAACAATTGTATGGGTCGAAATATTCAGATTTCGCATCCATAAAAAAATAAACCCATGTAATATCATATGAAGAAAAATTCTTAACTATATGACTGTAATTCAAACCTGACTCTACCGACTGGTAAGGCTTAAAATTATCGGTACTCTTGCATAATTTGACCCGAATTCTCGTGAATTCCCGTCAAGCATGGATCGGGCGAGACCGGCAATTATCGGTGTCAGCCGAGCGTCGTAACAGACGCAGACTAATGAAAAAAAAAACCCGAAAAAATACAAAGGCAAATAATAATAAAAATAACAACAAAAAATACCTTGAAAAATAAAAATATGTTTATTTCATTGCAGTATTTATTTATTTATTTTTTTTTTTCAAAATATTTATCAACGGAAAGTTTGTTTATTTTCTCCAAGAAAAGACTTTTTAACCGTATACTTGTTAGGTGTAAGTACAAGTTTTTTTTTTGTTTTGTTTTCTTTTTTGTAACCGTATTTTTTGTTTTTTTTTGTTTCAAAACTTGTTGTTCAGTCAAGTTCTTTTGGTGGCACTGTCCATTTGTACATCTCCAGGAGAAACCATCCTTTACATACGATCTTTTTTTAAGTAAACATTTGTTTACAACCTCATTTTTGGGGGCCAGCAATTTTCTCTCCTGACAATATGAGATTGTCTGCATCGATGTTTTCGTTTCTTTTTCTAACATGTATAGATTTATTTTCTTGCCTGTCATTTTTCTGTTTGGCGAGTTTGAAAATGTATTTGTTTGTCAGCTTTTTTTTTTCCTTTTTTGGTTTAGTCGCTTTCTTCCAATTCGAATGTCGTCTGCTTCCATTTAGATAGCGCTTTTTCTTTGGCTAATCAAACTCCTTAAAATTCAATTAAAAAAATAATAAATAAATAATAAATAAGTAACTAATCAGAAAATAAAAAAGTCACCCCGCCACCTTAATATCACCTTAAAAATTACTATAAACATAACAGAAAAAAATTAAATAAATAAAACAAAAAGTCGAGTTAACGTTTCAATATTTGAACAACGCTCCTCGGCTGACATCGATGATTGCCGGTCTCGCCCGATCCATGCTTGACGGAATGCACGAGAATTCGGGTCAAATTATGAAAGAGTACCAAATTATCAAGGTCACCAAATAAAATAATGCCTTGGGACAACTTTAATACGAGCCATCTCTAAACTTATTCAACTGCACTGTTTCTAGGTATTTAATAACATCTATTCCCAAAAGACCATACACAAAAAAAGTGTTTTTGCATATTCCAGAGAAATTTGTAGCCAATTTAACCTTATGCTTTTCCAAATCTTTGACTAACGAACCTTATGCTTTTCCGAATCTTTGACTAACGAATCCTTCAATACGAAAGGACAAATCTAATTTTTCATCAATCAAGAAAGGCCTTGATCTTGATACATCAGAAAAATTCACACAAAGATCAATCTCTTTAAAATCTCTGGTCTTATTCCCCAAAGAGGTCTTGATAAGAAAATTACGATCTCTTGAGGGTAATGACAAGCGAGCGAACTTGTTCAATAATTCTTTGCATAAATATGACCTCTCGTTGCCTTTATCCGACAGACAATTAAATGAAATATCTTAGTTGCCACTTAAACTGGCAGAAATATTAACTGTTGACAGCAAAGACGTACTATTAGTCATCCAACATGCATAGGGTCAACTTCAACCGGACATAAAGCACAGAGTGTCCCCGTTTTTTGAAGACCAGCAAGACTAGGAACCCCTCTTATTCAGAAAACAATCCTCATCTTCATGGAACAAACTAGCAGACTTAACACAAAGTTTTAACTCTCAACATCTCTTTATCTTAGCAGCATAAGTAGGTTATACCTGACATGCACGTCCTCTATGGCTATTCGACCTGCAAAAATTACAACCGTAATTAAGCTTAGAAGCTTTATTGCACAAATTCTCCAAAATAGAGGGCTTCTTAACGTTAAGGAATATTTAAACTTAGTAGCGAACTTTGTCTTAGAAAAATCCACTGCCTTTCGCTGTTGGGCATCATGATTACAGAATTCAATAGTGCGAACGATATCCGCACAATTTTCCAGAATTTGCTAAAGTGAGGGAAAATTGCTACCAATCTTGTGCACCAGTTCAGATTTAAATAAATCTAGCAGCTTACTAAAAATTATGTGACCAAGTAAAAGATTTCCTGGAGATCCACATTCCAGAAAATTCATTTCAAAAGAATTCCTTAATTCGTAAATCTCCGTTTTAACTGTATTTAGAAGTTTGCTGACAGCTGCATTACACCCAATATGGTGGAAAATATAGAATCTACTATACTATGCTCGTCCAAAAAATTCCTTTGAGAGGAGTTCCAATGTCACTCTATAATTTTCTGCAGACACAGACAAATGCGTAATCAACTGAAAGGCGTATCCTGTCAGATGAATTTTTTAATACTATTAATCTTAACGCATCATTATCAAGATTAGCAACGCAATTCAGAAATTCTCTACGAAAATTCAAATATGCTTATTATTCTGCCTCTAAGTCTCTATCATAAAACTTAGAGCATTCTATCTTAGAAGCTAAAATAACTCCTTTAATCTTTCCTGACGACCTTAAACAAGAGTCATTTTCTGATCTTGGACAGGCTGTAATCCAGACAATTTTCCTAGTACATGTGTCTTAAATAAGGCACCAGCTTTATTAAAAGATTCAATGACGCTTTCATCACCATCTTCTAGGATCTGTTCCTCCGATAGACCAACAAACGCGGAGTAATTATCCACATGACTTTTATACGAAGAATATTTAAATTCTTCAACCTCAACTGAAGATTCTAGAGACTCAAATATAACTAAAATTTTATCTCTAGTCAACTTTAACTTTTTCAACAAGGAATCTACTGAAATTTTACATATTAGTCTCCACCCACCCTACACCTACAACCAATCCGAGCCAAGAACAACTGTAGGGAAAGGTAGGCAAATATAGGGAGGAGGTATAACCGACAATTACATAATTCAATTTTGGCGCCCAAAAGACCCACCAAGGGCAAACCGAGCAAGAAGACTAGATGATGATGCAAAAGTTCGCCAAACCCAAAATGAACAAGAAGACAAGATGGCGACGCATAAAAAGAAAAAAAGCCTAGAGAGACAGAGAAGAGACAGCAATTACAGAATGAACACAAATACATATTCCATACAGAATGTCTGAACAGAATAGTTCTTCCAAATTTATTCAAACAGAAATTCTATAGACCAATTTCTCAAGCGTCGGTCAAAGAGAAATGATTTCACCCAAATTCTTTATTCAATACAAGATTTAAACCATTCATGTAAGAATTCCACCAGTTTAATGATATCTAACAGAAATTCATAAGCAAATTCAGCAGAATGTGTCATAAACTAGCAGAACATTCACTCAATTTGGCAAAGTATCAGAAACTTAGCAAAGTAGCATAAATTTGGCAGAGTATACAGAAAATTTGCCGCTATGTCCAACAACGGTTATCTGCAGGTTATAGTTACCAAGGTACTTAAAAATATGCAACAACAAAAACAAGAAAGAAGCAAAACAACGACCGTCTAGAAGATAAAATAAAAGGTAAAAAAAGAGGTTAAAAAAAAAGATGTAAAATGTTCATTTGCGTCTGCAACTGCTAAATTTGTCCCTTAAGCAACATCAAACACACCTTAAGTAACTATTAAAAAAATAGAGAGAAAGTGCAGAATAAAAGGAGGAAAGAGAGAGATAGAAAGAAAAAATTACTGAGATACTTCTTATGATTGTCGACCATTTTTATCTTTTTTACTTGTGTAAAGAAATAAGTCAACAGAGTTACTTTACATCAATTGTCTTAGATGTATATTTTTTTATCATGGTAAAAATCCTTGAAAGTTCTTGTAGATGATGAAAAATAACTACGACTGTTCGTTCAAAGTTCTTTTGGTCGTTCCCATAGAATTGTCTCTTTGACAGCTGGTTCCTCTCCATTTAGCTTGATGAAATTTTCTTCCTTAATCGTTCACACTGCAAGCGATTCTTCATTGCAATCCGGCCACTTAACCATCCAGAATTTCGATCTCATATTAAGGCCATAAACCAATTTCTCCATTCATAGAAGAAATGTACTGTGGTTATGTTCCAATACAGGAATATTTCAGATTTTTGTGTCTTTATTGATATTTCTTCTTCTTCAGCATGTTCATAGTCTAGACACGCCATTAGGATAAACATAACCGTCACTTGGTTATGTTATATAGGGGGTCTTATTAAAAGAGAGTCTTATTATACGTGCGGTCTTAGAAGAGTCTCATTATAAGTGATGCTTTTTCTTAGTGAGAGATATTTATTAAGAGGAATGTTGATGTACTCAGAGAGAGAGAGAGAGAGAGAGAGAGAGAGAGAGAGAGAGAGAGAGAGAGAGAAGTTGTAATAAGAGACTTAGAGAGATTGTTCATGTTAGGAGAGATTCTTATATATTAAAATGTTCATTCCTTAGACGTGTAGAAGAAGAAAGCTCTTTGAGTGATGACATAGTGTTCAGACAGTTCGGACATTGTGTAGACATGATGATGTTGAGACGTGTATGTAAAGACATTTTATAACACAAATATATAATACAATTTCACTTTACCTTTTCGTAAGAATCATAAGACAAGACGAGCTTTACAAAACACATGATGGTTTATTTCGTCACACGGCCGTGTTTCCATCACCAAGAATTCAAAGTCTCACATTTTTTCTTGAAGTGACGTCTCGCTCCCTAGACGATTGCCTCTCTCAGAGTTTTCTCACTGACTGACTAACTCTCAAGTTTTTTCTATATTCCTAGAACTTTCTTCTTTCCGTGACGTCATACACATGTTAAAACATGTGCCTTCTTTCACGTGCTCTGGACATACGTGTCCAAAACTTTTCCTATTTCTCAAAAGGAATTTTAACCTATATTCAATATGTTAAAAACATTATCTTATAAGCTGCATTCTTTCAATTTAAAATTTCATAACAACTTGAGAGTTCACATTCTTTCCTTGAAATATTTATCTATATTCTAAACAAATGTTTGTTTTACATTTTTAAATTCTCACACGTAATCTATTTCTAAACCTAGATTACGAGGTTCGAATTTGTCTATTGCTATTTCATTTTCATTTTAAACTAAATTCTCCATTTTTATACTTACATGAAAAAGGGACAGCCCTTATCATGTAACATCCCTCCCTTCCATATTTCACAAAATAAAATGTATGCATTTTTAAATTTAGTACATTTTTTTTATTTTTACATCTACACAACCACACGGCTAGAAAGATCAGGCTAAAAAACAAACGAAAAAAAAAATCTCTTTCAGTCAGCCCTCCACGGCCGATTTTACAATTATTTATTTATTTATAAGATCAGAACCTTTCTGATCTTCGTGGCATTTACTTTTTGGGTGTAGGGTCTTTACCTATGATTCACATCAGCTATTTTCCAGCCACCCATATGCCGCAGACTAGAGGTTTTCACCTTTATCGAAATGGACGACTTCCTGCGTCCCTAGTGTCCTGATCTCTCTTTCCGCATGGTTAGTCTTATCAAGTATGGCTTTGTTTTTTTTTCTTCTATAACTATCTTATACGGGACATACCAAAGCTCATATACTTAAATCTTTGTGGTTGGCTTCAGAAGTTTAAGATATACCTTTTTTTCTCTCATACGGATTCACTCGGATTTCCTTGCTTGGATTCTTGAAACTTCGACGAGGATTTAGAAATATCATCCCTAACTAACACCTTTCGCGCCCAACACCTTAATAGCGCTCTAAATACTATCTAATAGCCCGATTGTTTGTGATTTTTCTTTTCTCTCACCAGCTTCTAAGATCCAGCAGATATATCGCACATTCATGCATCTCTAAAAAAAAATGCAAGGTTATATCTTTCTTACGTAATCTACGGCATATTTTTGCTTGTCTCTTACTTCATTATGCTATATGTGATTGCCTCGGGACAACCTCTCATCGGTTTACTGGTCCCCTTAAGAATTTTCGTATTCTTTCCAACGCCTGTTTATTAATTGAGCCAAGACTTACCAGTTTGCTTGGAGTCGTTACGTGCAACCAGCTTATTTTAAGCACTTAATTAATCAGGTTCCCAAATTTTTCGTATAGGGGCACATCTTGTGCTTATCAATCCCTACCAAGTCACTTTTCTTGGAGAAAAATTTTTAGGATCTCTAAAAAAAACAACAAAACCAAATGCTAAAACAAAACATCTTTCTTACGGCTTATCACATCTAAAAACTCTCTAAATACCCGTTTACGTAATTTTAATTCTTGTCCCCCTTCTAAAATTCTAACTGAATCTGTAAGCCAACCATACGTCTTAACTTGATTTATTTTCACCTAGACTGTTTAAATCTACTGTATATTTACTGCTGACTTTGAATTCTTGCTGTGAAAATCAATAACATTTAGATACATTTAAGACATATTACAATATTTGTTCAACATCATAAAAACATTTTCAAAAAAAAATAATACCTTAATACATTTAAACATTTTGCAACAGTTATAATTTTTGTTCAACAACAAAAAAATCATCTGTAACAAACAACAATTCACAAAGTCTGTCCAAAACAATTGTCCCTTTTCTTTTCAAAAACAAAACAAATGAAACACACAAAAAAGCCGAAAAGTTCAACTATGAACACAAAAATGCATTTCTAAACAGAATTTACACGCTGTTTCAGAGACTACATGCGACCTTTGAAAAATTCCTCTTTGATTGACGGATTAAATTCAACAATTCGTCCAAACGATTTCATTTTGACACAAATTTCTACTTGACACTCCATACAAATTTCAAAACAATAATGGGTGACCCCAAATCTCTGCATTTGCGTGTATGTGTGTGTGTGTGTGTGTGTTTTTTTTTATCAAACCAATTCATTTATCAATGAATTACGCATGGTGACTTGTTTACTATATTTCCATTCATTACTACGGATTTCTTTTACGGCATATCGGCCTTTTCTTTTTTTTTCTTTTTAATATTTCTTGTATCTTTTGTTCTCTGTGTGCGTGTGTGTTCCATTTTTTTTTGTTCTTTTTTTTCCGCATTTCTGTGATCGTGTAATTTTTTTCTTTTTTTTTCCGTGGTATTATTTATTTATTTTTTTTTAATTACCTTGGACCCTTTTAAAACGTTGTGTTTCTTTTTCTTTTTCGCATTTTGTGATCGTGTAGTTTTTTTTCGTGGTATTATTTATTTATTTATTTTTAAAATTATGTTGGACCCTTTTAAAACGTTGTGTTTTTAATTTTTTTCGTGGTAACGCCAGTTCCTTTTTTTCTTTTCTTTTTAACCCACCCTTGCATGAGTGGACTAGTCACGTACACCAAATACTGTTTATTATATAGGGGTTTCATTGAGAGAGTCTTATTACAGTGAGGGATGTTGTAAGACTCAGAGAGAGAGAAGTTGTATAAGTTGTTGTACGAGAGACTTAGAGAGATTGTTCATGTTAGGAGAGATTCTTATATATTAAAATGTTCATTCCTTAGACGTGTAGAAGAAGAAAGCTCTTTGAGTGATGACATAGTGTTCAGACAGTTCGGACATTGTGTAGACATGATGATGTTGAGACGTGTATGTAAAGACATTTTATAACACAAATATATAATACAATTTCACTTTACCTTTTCGTAAGAATCATAAGACAAGACGAGCTTTACAAAACACATGATGGTTTATTTCGTCACACGGCCGTGTTTCCATCACCAAGAATTCAAAGTCTCACATTTTTTCTTGAAGTGATGCCTCTCTCAGAGTTTTCTCACTGACTGACTAACTCTCAAGTTTTTTCTCTATTCCTAGAACTTTCTATTTTCCGCGACGTCATACACATGTTAAAACATGTGCCTTCTTTCACGTGCTCTGGACATACGTGTCCAAAACTTTTCCTATTTCTCAAAAGGAATTTTAACCTATATTCAATATGTTAAAAACATTATCTTATAAGCTGCATTCTTTCAATTTAAAATTTCATAACAACTTGAGAGTTCACATTCTTTCCTTGAAATATTTATCTATATTCTAAACAAATGTTTGTTTTACATTTTTAAATTCTCACACGTAATCTATTTCTAAACCTAGATTACGAGGTTCGAATTTGTCTATTGCTATTTCATTTTCATTTTAAACTAAATTCTCCATTTTTATACTTACATGAAAAGGGGACAGCCCTTATCATGTAACAGTTAGCTTCTCCAAACTTCCAGATTTCCAACTGGTTTTAATTCCATTTTTGGGTCTTTATTGACGGAGACTAAGTTTACACGTCTGTAGCATCGAACGGCAAATCTCTAACTAACGAAAATGTCGCAGATCTTCAAACAAAACAAGCAGGAACTTGCCAAATCAATAAGCGAATACAATTCAGTCACCTGATACAATCGTCGTCGTCGTCATCATCATCATCATCATCATCATCATCATCATCATCATCATCATCATCATCATCAGGAATAGATAAAAACGGTAAGAAGGAAAATAAGAGGAAAAAGAAAGGAAGAAAAATTAAGCAAGAATAAAATTCCAACAAATATTGGCCAGTCAATAAAGAGCTGAAGAACTATTTGATTGTCATGGAGATATAGATAATGTATTGGATATCGAGCATCACCCAACTTGACCAGATCAGCAATGACAGCATTTGTTGGCTATATGAAGTGGCTATAATGGCCGAAAAGCTTTTTATATTTGGATTAATATGAAACAGCCATAGACAAGTTCTTTGTAAGCCATTCTCCTTAAGTAATCCAAATTATCAAATTTCCACTAACAATTTACTATGACATTGTCCCATTGACCACTATGCTTATTAACCCTTATCCTCGACTGGCCTCTTGACCTTGATAAGTGGTGATTCCTTTGTAAAAAGAAACAAAAATTCATGTTTTCTGAGCCAATAACAGTCATGCAAATGTAGCGTACTAACGATTGAGGGCCAAAACTTGGAAATCGTTGGTGTATAGCCTGATCAAATGGAAGAAAATGAAGGGACGAAATAGCATCTGCAGACTAGAAAAAAAAAAGCTAATTTTCTAACATTATCTATATTTATTAAAACATTTTGGAATTTCCAGATATTTTTGTGTACATATCCATTCGTAAATCAATGCCGTGTTGAACATTTCGTTTGTGTATATTTACTTAGAAATGGATAACGTCATATGGGAAGAATGATAGTAGTCTCACATCATCCATCTCTCTTTTTGTGACATCACACAGTGTATACAATGATAAGATACAAACAAGCAAGATCCAGAAACTTATAGTAATATACTAGCCCACCGGTAACCCGTTGGGTCAGTATTTTTTTATGCATCTATTATTAAATATTTCTTTATTCTGTTGCCTTTCTCCCTCTCTGTATCTATTCTCTTTTGTTTATCTCTCTTTTAAACAATTATTATCAAGAAAGAAATTTGCATGTGTACGCACACACACACACACACACACACACACACACACACACACACACACACACACACACACACACACACACACACACACACATGTGAAAACAGAAGATGTCAAAAAGAATAATAGATTTTTGACGTCAGTCATGTATTTGTGATATCATCCAGTGTGCACGGTCTGCCTGGTTTTGCTGTCTCTTATTCTTTCCATCTTTATCTTTAATGCACTTTGCACAATCTCATTGCAAATAATCATACTGAAATCATTGGCAAGAAAGGGACAGAAGAACATGTTTAACAAGCCAATCATTTGTCTCATTAAAGCCTTAAGTAGACCAATCAGAGTACAGGCTTGTTAAACTAGACAATGGATTTCCTGCTACTTAATGGACTTTCTCCAATAAAGTACAACAGCGAGGTATTATCACTGAGGGCTGATAGCTTCAGTTAATGTGACATCATCGGCCCAAATGAACGAACGAGCTGTCACTTAACTGGTTACAAATTAGAGGTTAATCAGTGATGACCTTATGATTGGCTTATCTGGCATCTGGAAATAATCTGGTTATTTTCAGTTAGAGTGGGTGGGGAAGGGGAGGGGGAAGAAAATCCGTTACTGCTGCAAGTGCTGCTACCATTATGTGTGGAACCTTCATTCTGGTTGGTTGTAGAAATGATGTCAGCGATTGAAAGTTTTAACATTAATGGCGGACAAATTTAAGGTAGTGCGGATGTACATGTGCAGTGAGTAGTTGTTTGTGTAATTTAGTGGCTAGCAACTACGGATTATAGTTAGAAGCAGTGGCACGGTAGTATGTCATATGAACATTTGCAGGGAAAATGGGAAAAGAGAAAAAAGGTGGGAGGTAATTCATATTAATAAAATTGAGTTTTTGTGCGGATGTTTTCTTCATTGGGGTAGGAGGAGTTTATGAATGAAGAAGCAATAGAACAAAACTCCAACCCCTTCCCCATCGTCGAAATGTTGCATCCCTGTGCCTGTTTTACAAATATTTTAATGGAATGTGCTTTGATGAACTCGTTGCACCTGTGATCCCTTAATGTACATATCCCGACAAACCCGCTTAGAAGCAAAATCTCACCCCTTCACTGTTGAGGTCCCTAAATGTCAGAAAGCTTTCTACTCTAATGGCTTCTTCCCTCGAACAGATAGACATTGGAATTCCCTTCCTACGTCCTGCTTCGCTGATTGTACTGATATGCAAACGTTTAAATGTAACGTAAATCAACATCTTGCTAATCTATCCTAGGCATGGTCCCAAATAGTAACCCCTTATATCCAAGTGGCGATATGATTTGTTAGGGGTGAATGTGAGTAAACAAAAGAGAAAGTGTCAGAGGGATATATCAAAATAAGTAGTGTTTTTTAACTGCAATATTGTCATAGTTACTCGTATTTTTATGATAATAATGCAATATTTTTTTTTTAATCGTATGATTATAAAAATATAAATTGAGAATAAAGTGGAAGTAGAAGTATATAGAAAGTAAATAACTTGGAATTAGAAATACATAAAGTAAATGAACTGAGAGTAAAAAATATATAGGAAGTAAACGATTTAGAAGTAGAAGTATATATAGAGTAAATTTCCGTACTGGAGTAAAATTATATAGGGAGTAAATGATTTGGAAATAGAATTATATAGGGTGTAAATGATTTAGAAATAAAATTATATAGGGCGTAAATAATTTGGAAGTAAAATTATATAGGGAGTAAATAATTTGTAAGTAAAATTATATGAGGAGTAAATGATTTAGAAATAAAATTATATAGGGAGTAAATAATTTGTAAGTAAAATTATATAGGGAGTAAATGATTTGGAAATAGAATTATATAGGGTGTAAATGATTTAGAAATAAAATTATATAGGGCGTAAATAATTTGGAAGTAAAATTATATAGGGAGTAAATAATTTGTAAGTAAAATTATATGAGGAGTAAATGATTTAGAAATAAAATTATATAGGGAGTAAATAATTCGAAAGTAAAATTATATAGGGAGTAAATGATTTGGAAATAGAATTATATAGGGTGTAAATGATTTAGAAATAAAATTATATAGGGAGTAAATGATTTAGAAATAAAACTATATAGGGAGTAAATGATTTAGAAATAAAACTATATAGAGAGTAAATGATTTAGAAATAAAACTATATAGGGAGTAAATGATTTGGAAATAGAATTATATAGGGTGTAAATGATTTAGAAATAAAATTATATAGGGAGTAAATGATTTAGAAATAAAACTATATAGGGAGTAAATGATTTAGAAATAAAACTATATAGGGAGTAAATGATTTAGAAATAAAACTATATAGAGAGTAAATTATTTAGAAATAAAACTATATAGGGAGTAAATGATTTGGAAATAGAATTATATAGGGCGTAAATGATTTAGAAATAAAATTATATAGGGAGTAAATGATTTGTAAGTAGAACTATATAGGGAGTAAATAATTGAGAAATAACGTTATATAAGGAGTGAATGATTTCGAAATAGAATGATATAGGGGTAAATGATTTGGAAGTAGAAATATATAGGGAGTAAATGATCCGGAAATAGAATTATATAGGGAGTAAATAATTTGGAAATAGAATTATATAGGTAGTAAATAATTTGGAAATAGAATTAGGGAGTAAATGATCAGGAAATAGAATTATATAGGGAGTAAATGATTTAGAAATAGAATTATATAGGTAGTAAATGATTTAGAAATAGAATTAGGGAGTAAGTTATCTGGAAATAGAATTATAAAGGGAGTAAATGATCTGGAAGTACGATTATATAGTGAGTAAATGATTTAGAAATAAAATTATATAGGGAGTAAATGATCTGGGAATAGAATTATATAGGGAGTAAATGATTTGGAAATAGAATTATATAAGGAGTAAATGATCTGAAAGTCGAATTATATAGAGAGTAAACAATGTAGAAATAAAAATATATAGAAAAAATGTATGTAGAAAATGTAAAAAAGAAAGTATGTATTATAAATAATTTGTTTCGTTTAATTGTTTTGTTCTATTACATATCAACCTTTTTGAGTTTTTTAATACCGACTTCAGTCATTTTGGTAAAAGTTTTTATGCTTGAAGTTCTTTATATCCTCAAATATATATATAGCGTTGCCTTAAGGAGAAGTGCTTTCCAACACCCTGGAAAACCTCATCAGTATGCCCTGTATTTAAGAATTCAGGTGAAAAGTCATCTCCCTCTCAGTACAGACCAATAAGTCTCCTGTGTGTCATGAGTAAGTTGTTGGGATCCATATTAAATAAAGAAGTAGTCAACCACCCCAACAGAAACAATCTTCTTAGTGACATGCAATATGGTTTCCGCTCTGCAAGATCTACAGCAGATGTGCTGACGGTTATATCACATAGGATTAGTGAATCTCTTGACAAAGGTTTCCTTTCCAGGGCAATTGCTCTTGATATATGAAAGGCCTTCGATAAGGTATGGCATAAGGGCCTACTTCACAAGATTTCCAGCTACGGTATTACTGGAAATGTTTCCTCAATCATTAAATCATTTCTCTCTGAGAAGAGTAGTGGTTGATGGGCAGAAATCAGAGGCCCACAGTATTAATGCTGGAGTCCCCCAGGGGTCCATCCTAGGCCCAACTCTCTACCTGATCTACATCAATGATCTTCATAAACACATACTTAAATCATCCATTGACATCTATGCTGATGACACGACCATCTATGGCAACACATCAAAGGCCGTAAATGACAAAGTTCTCTCTAATTCTCTCTCCTCTGATCTTGAGTACGTGGTAAAATTGGGGAAGAGGTGGCTGGTAACTTTTAATGCATCTAAAACCAAGCTTCTATCTTTACATCATCAACGCTCTGATCCCCATCTGGAATCAATTGAAATGGATGGCTCTTGTCTTGGGGATGCTCCATGTTTTGACAAGCTTCTGGGTTTGACCTTTACTCCTGATCTGAAATGGAACGCGTACATCAAAACTATTGCCAGGGACGCTGGGAAAATGGTGGGATCCTTCTACCGCTTCAGAAGATATCTCACTACTGATGCAATTCTCTATCTGTATAAAAGCCAAGTACGTCCAAGGATGGAGTACTGCTGCCACATCTGGGCTGGAGCTGCTAAAAACAGTCTATCCTGCCTTGACAGAGTACAAAATAGACTTTGCAGTTTGGTGGGGGATGCCCTTTTCTCTTCCCCGCAGCCTCTCTCCCACAGAAGAGATGTTGCGAGCCTGTCTTTGTTTTATCGTTATTTCCATGGCAAGTGCTCGTCTGAGCTCCAATCTCTCGTGCCCCCTAGTCAATCTTTCACGAGAAACACCCCTCTGGCTGAAACTACTGTCAATAATTTTCCCCACTCTTTATCTGTGCCTAAATCCAAACGTAGATTCCATGAGCAGAACTTCTTTCTCAGAAGTGCACGATTGTGGAACTCTCTTCCGTTCGCTTGTTTCCAACCTGAATACAACTTGGATGTCTTCAAATCCAACATAAACAAATTCCTGACAAACCGCCCCCTTAAGTAAGACACTCTATCAAATCTCCAATACTAATGATTACTAAAATACTATCTCATTGATTACTGTACACACAATAATCCTTATCCCTGAGTGGCCTCCGGGCCTTGATAAGTGGTGACCCCCATGTAAAAAAAAATATTTATGATGTTTAGTTTGGTTGTTTTGTAGAGGAAAATTGTTTTTGGTTTTGACTTTGCAGAACATGATTGAGTTTTGCAAAAGAAAAGGACAAAAAACTCATAACATCAATGCGTTTTAGGTCAGCAAGGCAGTATCTTCAGACATTCTGATCTGGAAGAAGTAGTATATAGTTCAAACATTCTTGAAGGATAAGTACTGAGAGCGATTGAATTGAGATAATCCTATTTGAAATTACAGTAGAACCCCGGGATACGGCATTGAAAATTAGTAACAAAATACAGTACAGTATATAATACACATGTATATAATCAAATAACATTATAAATAACACCGTAAGGCGAGGCAGATATCGTAACCAGGGAGCGGAAAAACACCCACATCATAATCTGGAAAAAACGTATCCTAGGGTAACCGTATCCCGGGGTTCGACTGTATCTATATTTTCTTTACATGAAAAACTGATCTTATGTTTTACTCTGTTCTCAGATGGGTGACCAATTTGGGAACACCAGGCGCTGTATGTAAAGAGACATCGACACTTTTATGCACGATATACATGCTACTGAGGACTAATTGTGAATTTCATACTCCCATAAAATTTCCTCGTTCGAAGGAAGCGGGTTAAACCTTCGTTAGGGTTTGTGCTGCAGTTTAATTTTTTCACTATTTACAGTTATCACGGGGGGTGGGGTCGAGTTTATAGGAATTTACTGATCGATTGACTGACGACCGACGGCCGGGATTTTTTATTGGTATGCAAGGACACTATGCAAAAAGAATATGTCAGTTTCTAGTTTCTTCAGTTAGAAATTGGATTTTGATTGTAATTAAAATGCTCATGTCTAAATCTGACAGCCAATCAAAATGGCTGACTCATAGAATTCAAAGCTTTTGTTGATTACGTATAGTACATTCATCACATTACAGACTATCCCACATGGACTCTTCCCCCCTCCCCCACGCACACACACACACATTTACTCACTATCATTACTGTTTAAATGATATTTGGTGAATTGACTTGATGAATGTCTGGAATAATAGAAAGAGGTAAGATGGGGGAGATCAGAATGAAAAGCAGATCATGGGATATGATTGGTAGAAGTTTGAAATAGAAAAATTGGAGGAGAGATTATATTCGAGTCCAGTTAACATGTATATTTAATGTTTTCACCTAAGTTGCTTGTTAATTTGGTACCTGTATACATTATAAGGAAGAGAATAGTAATATAAAACCTAATGAATCAAAGTGATTTCATCTGAAAATGCGCATCCTCCACTCTATAATAAAGAACAACATGCACACACACACACACACACACACACACACACACACACACACACACACATATATATATATATATATATATATATATATATATATATATATATATATATGATTGTTAACCTAGATTAAATCCGACAATATGAAAATAAAATGAGTTGGAGGGACCTGAATACTCTCAACGTTTCGTTCGATTTTTGACCATCCCTCTTGAAAAAGCCCGCATAAATCAGGCGAAACGTTGAGTATTCAGGTCCTTCCAACTCCATTCTATTTTCATATATATATATATATATATATATATATATATATATATATATATATATATATATATTGTTATTTTAATCTAGCATTTTTCATAACAACGGATTACTATTACATGGATAGCCATCTTGCATGCAAGTGTGTGAAATTACAGTAGCACAAAACGTTTACTTTGTTAACTTCTTCCGAGATTTCATGTACCCAAACATCAAAATAATAATCTTATGAACTCTTATGCTTAGCAGCTGTGTTCCAAAAATCATAATAATCCAAGTTATGACAACATGATCATTGCCAGCACACTCAAAATGCAAATCCGGACGGTTCAATGCTTGAGGGCATAGCTCAACAAAGTTTCAGAACACGGTTATGGTCTTTTGTGTGGTTCCAAGTAAGGGCCACATGATACCACCTTACATCTTCAGAGTCGGATTAGAAGTCAACACCAAAGTGTACCTCGATGTGCTGAAGAGTGTGGCGATCCCTTGGTGCAATCAGGTGGCTGCTGGTAAACCCTGGGTATGGCAGCAGAACTCAACATTGGCCCGTAAGTCCAAAGAGATTACAACTTTGTACTCTTCTCTCATACTCCCCCTCCTCCTCCGACCTAAACCCACTGAACTACTACGTTTGGTCATACATCGAGAAGATCACCAACATAACCTACCACAACACCAAAGCCATCCTGATGATCGCCATCCGCCGAGTATTCATCAAACTCCTGCCGGCACTTGGGGAAAAGACAGGCTCCCAGTTCTGGACCCGTATTGAGACGGTGATTGATGCTGAAGGCGACTACATTGACTAGATGTCAGCTCTACTACATGATGAAGTCATATGAATTGATTTTTGTAGTGTTTTTTTCTTTAGGGCGACAAATTTATTGTTCCACCCTGTAGTTTATGCTAAATTCATGGTTGAATATGGTTAAATTTGTGCTCATTGTTTTCATAAAATACTAATCCTTATTTCTTTCTCACTGAGCATCAACCAGATACCATAACACTTAGTTCACTGCACCTTATCATAACAAAGGTCTATACAAAATTTCAGCCAAATCGGCAGAGTAGTTTCTGAGAAAACTTCTAGAGTAAATGTGGTATTGTGGTGACTAATCCCTATTTATTCCAATTAATCCCTAGATGTGAATTGAACGAATACCATAATACTTAGTTCGTTGCACTTTATTATAACAACGGTCCATCCAAAATTCCAGCCAGATCGGCTCAGGAGTTCCAGAGGAAAGGTGGGACGAAAAAACAAACAGAAAGACAGACAGACTAAGCGGAATATAATATAGATATATAAATAGTGAGTAGTCAAGGGCAACCCGAAGACTCCCTTTTCATTAGCTACTACATTATAGTGTATGAGATGGCACCAATCCTTTCACAGGATTAAGTTTTTAGTCTTTGGTAAACCATTAGCGAAAACTCTAAACATTATTTGAAATGGGACGATAAAACCTGTACATACAAATATATAAGCATATACACACACCTTATTTTTACACACGAATCACCACTCATCAAGGCCCGGAGGCTATTCGAGGATAAAGGTAAATGAGTGTATGGTAGTCAATGGGACAATATCGCAGTAATCGTTAGTAGTAGAAATTTGGTAAATTGGATTACTTAAGGAGATAGCTCATCGAGAACTTGTTTATGTTGGACTTGAAGACGATCATACTGTAGTCAACTGGAAAGCAGGCAAACAGAAGAGAGTCCCATGGGTGTGCAGTACTAAGAAGCTTTGTTCATGGAATTTACATTTAGATTTAGGCACAGATTAAGAGTGTGGGAAATTATTGACAGTGGTTTCAGTTAGTATTTTTTGTAAAAGTTTGGCAAGAGGGGTCCATAGATTAGAGCCCAGACGAGCACTTAAAATAAAAATTATGATAGAACAGAGACGGGCTCGCAACGTCTTTTCTGTGGGAAAGAGGTTACAGAGAATGGAAAAGGGCATCCTCTATTAGGCTACGAAGTCAGTTTTGAACTCTCTTGGTAGAATAGGATGCATCGAGCAGCTCCGACCCAGATGTGCCAACAGTATTCCATCTTGGGACGTACTTAGCTTTTATAATAACTGCTAAATATATCCATATTAGCGTACTTTAAGGAGCAAAAAATAGGTAATGTTTCTGTGTTTGCGTGCTGTATCTAAATGTACAATTAAAAATTGTTAAATGAGATACAAGAGATTGGTCAGATGTGGATCGGATCAAATGATTTATAAGTCGTCAGTTGATAATACAGCTGTTTCGCCGTAAGTGTCATTGTTTAGACGAATCAAAATTTCGCATAAAAATTTATAATAGCAACAAAAGACATTATAATCTTATTCTTTTTTCTTGCTAAATAAATTCAAAGATTTCTTTGAATTTCTTAAACATTCCAACCGCATCCATTTGTTGATGATTTCAGATCGATAAAAAAAATAAAAAAATAAATAAATAAATAAAATACCATTAAAAATAATAGGAAATATTTTTCGAATTTTTCCAAATGATTTTTTTTTTTAAATTATAAAGTGTAGAAAATGAACACTATAAAATGTAAAGGCAAAAATGAAAAGTGAAAAGAAACGTGAAAGGTATTTGTAAGTGAAATGTATTATTATTCGCAATAAATGATTTGAATTTGTCTGAATTTTTGTCTGAATTTTTTTTTGTGTGAAATACTGATGTCACTTGTTTTTTGTTATTGTTTTTTTTTTGTTTTTGTTTTTTTTTAAGCCGAGTTAAATATTTACATCAAATGCCGAGGGACAACAACGAGAGAAACAAAATTTGTTGTTTAGTTTCGTTAAGTTCTAGTTTTATTTTATACTTTGGGATCAAAGAAGGGGAAGAATAAGAATAGATATACTGAAGATACGTCAATTCAATTTGCGCGCTTTACAATAACAAGGCCGATAACGATTAGTCGCGCGCTCTCGTGTAATGAACGAATGCGTGAATGTAGGATTGACATGAAATCCTTAAAGATAAACTAAAATGACCGAAAAATGGGCTGAAATGACTTAAATAAATAAAAAGTGAATGACTTAGAATGACTTTAATGAACTTAAGGATGAATTTTTAAGAATGACTTGAATGCTTAAAAAATAACTGGAATCCTTCAAAAACAACTTGAATCATCTGGAGAATGACTTGAATGGCTTTGAGACTGGTTGTAAAGTAGGTGATCATTTAATTAATACAGAAAAGTGATCCCCCACTTTATATCACAATAAGTACAGCATGTAGTAAGAACAGATACTACACTTTAATCTTGGCATAAAAGGCCAAGAAAAGGGTATTTAGTTGCTCCTCCACCGAGCAAATTAGGCACAAGGCGCATTTTTAATGTGAGGAGTGAAGGGGAAATGGGGACCAACTCTCTTGGGAGTAGGGGAGCTGGCTAGTGACAATTGGTATGAAGGGTTGCCCCTACATTTGTTACGTGGTGGTTGTTATTATTAGACGAAAGATACTAAATATTTGTATATGTTTCGTTGTTCTTATTTATATAGACATATATATATATATATATATATATATATATATATATATATATATACATATATATACATATATACATATATATACATATATACATATATATATTGCTAGTATTATCTAATGAGTGTTATTATTAGACGAAAGATACTAAATATTTGTATATGTTTCGTTGTTCTTATTTAGTGTTCTTGTTTAGATGACGACTTATATATTTGTTGTTGTTCATGTTGTGTGCTGTGGGAGATAACATATTGGTGACATTAACAGGTACATGTAAAGAGAGAGACAGTTGTACATTTTTATAAACAAAAAGTTCATATTAATACAATTTCACTTTACCTTTGTTTTGGTGATGATTTTCACAAAGTTCTTATAACATAAATGGACAATACCTTTTCTGTTGAATTACAACACGAAGACGCATGTTATGAAAAACATGATCATTTATTTCTTCCATATGACCGGTCAATGGCTTTGCATCCAGGAATTCAAAGTTTTTTTTACATTTTCTTTTAAAACCCTCTCGCTTCCAGACGGTGCCAAGATTCGGTCTGAACCTCTCTGATTCCCTGGTCGGACTGATCTAACTCCCCTGACTAACTTCGAACTCTTTCCTATATTGAGAAATCACATGTATGTCTGGTCAACGTGACTATAATTCACGTTTTATCAACATGTGCGATTTGCACGTTTTTGAAACCATGTCTGATGACCAGGAAATTTCCCATTTTCCTTGTTGTTTTACAAAGGAATTTAATCTACTTCTCTAATTCTATAACCCATATTTTATTATGCATTCTTTCTAAGAATGAATAGTTTCCAGCCAAATTTGTATTTATTAAATATTTTAACCGAATCAACAATTTAACTGGGCATTCCAGTTAAAACCTATTATTCTTTAAAAATTATCTACAGGGTTCGATTCCCGTTTTATCTGATATTATTTTCATTTAACTAATTCTCTCTCTTTTTTTTACTTACATGAAAAGGGGACAGTCCTTTTCATGTAACATATTGACCAAGGGCTTATATGTGGGGTTGGTATTTATTTGCTCCCCCACCAAGCAAATTAGGCACAAGGCCGATTTTAATGTGAGGAGTGAAGGGGAAATGGGGACCAACTCCCCGGGGAGTAGGGGACCTGGATAGTGACAATTGATACAAAGGATTGCCACTACATTGACCAAAGTGTTATATGTGGGGTTGGTATTTATTTGCTCCCCCACCGAGCAAATTAGGCACAAGGCCGATTTTTAATGTGAGGAGTGAAGGGGAAATGGGGACCAACTCCCCGGGAAGTAGGGGAGCTGGATAGTGACAATTGGTATGAAGGGTTGCCCCCACATTGACAAAGGTCTTATATGTGGGGGAAACCCCACATATGGTCTTTGCTTACAGTATCTGCCGGAACAGATACTACACTTTG
The DNA here is from genome assembly GCF_053919585.1 of Euprymna scolopes. NCBI lineage: Eukaryota > Metazoa > Mollusca > Cephalopoda > Sepiida > Sepiolidae > Euprymna > Euprymna scolopes. Next base: position 34,200,103 of record NC_136487.1, read on the forward strand.
AGATGTTAAATCCTTTATTCATGTTAAAAATACAGTGAAAATCAACAATGAACAAAAAACTCAGGCATATGGCCAACTCAAAAGGGGGGGGGGGATTGTGGGGGTCGTTGGTCATCCTTGTTACTCCAGAACTAAACAAAATCAAAAGTTTTTCCCAGCCAGCATCTTCTTTCGCCATAATACCGCATTCACCCTTTTGTACTGGGGGACGTCCTACTTAACTCCCAATTTTTAAAACATTTTTTATTGACGTGTAAAAACAAAAAAGATGACAATAAAAATGGTACAATAATTCATTGTGTCGAGGGCGGGGGGGGGAAAGAAAAAAACAAAAGGTGATCAGTAGGACCCTCGCAACCCCATCTAGTTGATAGACTGTCCGTTCCACTAGGTTTGTAAAAGGAACCTCACTTCTGCGGGCCAGTCTCTAAGTGGGGATGCACTCTAGATGGGGGTGAATGGAGAAAAGAAAAGTTTGTAGGTAAGCAATGCGGGTTAGGTTGTATTTCTTTCTCTCCAAGATGGGTGAAATTCAGAGGAGAGGGTGAAAACAAAAATTGCAAGTAGGAGGGGGTGGGGATCTTGAAAGCTTCCTAATCGGGGAGGGATGGAACACACACTCAGCTAGCTGAGAGGCTACTTGTTTAATCACTTTGATCTTGGCCAAAAGGCCAAGAAAAGCTAAAAACAACATCTATTAACAACAGGCCTTTGATCTTAACCAAAAAGGCCAAGCACAAAAGTGTTATGGACAGACTGACAGACCGACCGGCCGACACTTGCACACAACTAAAAATATCATTACAGATCTAAGCGTGGCAGATGGACGTAAATATTATTTAAAACTTAGGTAGGACAGACCGTAAACATAAATTCTAGTTAAAATCTTAATCTTACAAATTAAAAAAAAATATTATATATTTAAAAAAAATTTACATATTGGAATTCTTTTAGATGAGTGATTTATATTTATTTTATTTTATTTGCGGACTGTTATACTCATCATCATAGTTGTTGTTGTTTCACTACGTTTCGGTCAACTCATCCTCTCGCCTTCTTCGGGATAGGATAAGAATGTCGAGTCTTGTAACTGTATGCCCATTAATACTGTATTCGATAGTTGTTGTTGTCTCATCACTTTGGAGCCTGTGGCGCAGTGGATAGAGGCGTTGAGTATCTACTGTTCTAGGTAAGCATTGTCTGAAGATAGCAGTTTCAAAAAGTGGTGAGACGACAACTATGGAAGGCGGTAATTACTGGGGATACGGTTACGATACTCAGCATTCCTATCCCATTGCGGTTAATCATCTGAAGAAGGCCACAAGATGAGTTGATCGAAACGTGTTGAAACAATAACAACTATAAAAATAAGGATGACAGTTCGCAAATAAATAAATAAAATGAATAAAAAAATATTACTTAAAAGTTAGACATGATAGACTAACTAAATTAAGTAACGCTATGACAGACCGACATAAATGCTAATTACCGACTCAAAAAATTATGTTTCGAAGTTAAGCATGATAAATTATCAATTGTTATTTCAAGTGGTACATTAAAAAAGATTCTGTTTGAAAGTATTTAAACGTGGCAGATCGATAAAAAATTATCCAGGCCAGGAGAAAAGTAGCTTTTCTTGCCTTCGGTAATATTTAACGGTTGTATATTTTTTCCACTCCTTTTTTATTTTGTTGGCTATTGTAAAAAAAATAAAAACAGGCTAAGAACATTTTAGCACGTGTATGAAAGGATAGAAATGTTTTAGTGAAAATGTACCATAAGAATTTTTTTTTATTCATTACTGAAGATCTATTATGACAATAAGATTCCGGCTTTGTAATTGTCAATGTTCTTATTGTATAGCTATGACAAACTTAAGCCTTACAGATCCAAGAAACTAGCATTTCACACTTAGGCATGACAAACCAACTAAAATGATATATGAAACTAACGTGTGACAGACAAGCATAAATGCTATTTCATATTTCAAACTTAGTCATAACAGACAAATCCAAATTATATTTCTAACTTAAATATGACAGACCGATGGACAGAGCCTCTTATAGTGATGATTGAAAATATTTTATTTTAGATTCTCCCGACCAAAGCTTGCTTTTAGCAAGGAAAATGTTATTTTAAACTGAAATGAGATGTACAGACCGACGGACGAAGCCACTCATTCTGATGCAAAGGCGTATTTTGAGGTGGTCTTAACATCCCACTTTGTCCTGCCATATATCTAAAACATTCAGTGTTCAAACAACAAAGGTTATCAAAGGTTTAGTATATACAGATATAAAGAATATTTCCGTTATGTTTTTTATATAATTTTCATTCTTTGTTCAGTTGTTATACGTTTTTCTTACTGTTTATCTTGAAATCTATATTTTGATTCATCTTCATATTTGAATGAGCGGCTTCTGATGCGATTTACTATTTCGTCTTTTTGTCCACAAGCTTTACATTTGCTTTTTTTTTTTTTTTTTTTTGCTGGATTTATCCTGGATTTGAAGTAGTCTGTTTTGGCTATATTCTTTTTTGCACATATTAGTAGTGATCCCATTCCTCTTTTCTCATGTCCTTTCGTAACTATATCAGATTTTCTGGCCTGGCTTATAAATACGAGGGTCGTTCCAAAAGTAAGCCTCCTATTTTTTAATTAAAAACCAAAAACGCTCAAGAGCCACGGAGATAGAAGTAGTACTATTAAAATGAATCTTTTGTGCTCCAGAATTTATTTTTGCCATATAGTCACCATCATTCTCAATGCACTTTTGCCAGCCTCAAATCAACGAACCCATCTCCTAACCGTGTAATATGGTAGTTACATTTGAACATGGATCCGACGTTATGCATAAAAGAAGAAACAAAGGAAAGAAATTCAACAAGTTTTTTTTTTCAGTTGAAAGAAAAGGCATTTATTACCGGTTGTTTCCACACCAAGCCGCCTGACACATATTTTCCAAGCCAGCGAAAATATGGTTGCATTCCTGCTATTTCCCTTGGAATCCACAGTTTCTTAGTTTGCAGCTATAACTAGCTGTTATGTCTGTGATTCGTTCTACTGTGTATGATTGGCCGAAAATTTTGTTAAACGTTTGGGGGAAAGGTAACTGAGTCCTGCATCTTGTCATGCCAACATGTGGTTAAAAAAAAAACTCTGCTGTGCTGACACGTGCTTAAAAGTATCTCTTTCCGCCATGTGCTTTTCTTTTTCTTTCCATGCTGTTTTCCTCTCTCTTCCGTTGATCTCATTGTGACGTCACGCCACGGCTTGGTTATTGGCATACGTGTCAGTGGCTTCATTACAACTGTGCTGACATCAACTGCATCGGCTTCGTAAACATTCAACAGGCACTGAAGAATGTTGATCAGTTCAATTATTTCTGCATGAAAGAATTCGGTGATGCATCTCTGCTTCTGATGCAGGTACATAACGGGGTTGCTTTCTTAGAGTTATACACCGGACATGAATGATTAGGTTCAGTCATTTGCAATCCCTGTTGATGCATTCAGTCGGAATTTAAAAAAATAGGAGGCATTACTATTGGAACTCCTCTCATAGTCTCTGTCACTGTTTTTCTTTTCTCACCTATTTCTTTCTCTGTCAATATTTTCACGTTAAATTGACAGTGCTGTGTTTTCTACTATGTTTTTCTATAGTCTTTTAATTGCTATTTTCAGTACTTATTACTCATCTTCTCCTTTCTTTCCTTTTTACATGGAATCATTTGTGGGTAGATCATAGTCATTAGTTTCCTGGTTCTTTAATCCAGGTTGCTGAGTTCTTCACCAAGAACTTGTTTACATTGGACTTGAAGACAATCATATTGTAGTCAGCCGGAAAGCAGGAAAACGGAAGACAATTCCACAGGCGTGCAATTCTAAGAAGCAGGCTTTGTTCATGGAATCTCCGTTTAGGTTTAGGCACAGATATAGAGTATGGGAAATTATTGATAGCGGTTTTGGATAGACAAGTTTTTCGTGAAAGTTTGGCGAGGGGGGCATAGACTGAAGCTCAGCTGAGCACTTGCCATGAAAATAACGATAAAGCAGAGACAGGCTTGCAACGTCTCTTCTGTGGGAAATCTTGTTTACCTTCTTCCAGTGTTCTTTCTTTAAAGATGGTACTTCCTTTTTATTTTCATTTATGATTTCCTCTGCTTCTTCCTGTAAGTTTTGTTTTCTCATGGTCAGTGGTTATTAAACTATTTTCTATTAACATCGGGAGGTTTTAAAGAATATCCGCATTGAACTTTCCGTCCTTACTTTGACTTTATTTTCGGGCAGAAATGAGGAACAGTACGTTCTATCATTCTTCACTCTATTTAGGACAATCTACTCAGTTTTATATTTCTAAATTTTTATTCTGGAATAATTGAATGTATTTGTCAAGATCCGAAAGGTTCAATAGAATTTGTATATCTTGTTAAAGTAAATAAATTAAAGTTTATTATTATAATTTATATGAATAAAACCGTAGATGTATGTGTGTCTGTCTGTGTATAAATATTTCACTGATCACCTGTTATTTCACATAACACTGAAATTAACAGGAAATAATAATGATACACCAAGAATGATTTATAATGAGTAAAATCTTTGTTTGGCTTGATAAATAACGCATACAGGCATATCCCCTCTTGGCAACCTCTCAATAATGAGGATGGTGGTCATATTCTGGGTTTTAGTGTATGTGGAGGCGGCCGATAAGGCTAATCCTGGCCTTGAACCGCTTTTCATAGTGAAGACAAGCAGCTTCATTTCCATTTGAAGGGTTGGTTTGAGAGCGTCTTCTCTCCCCTTCCTTATTTTTCTCTTCTCCTCGAAGTCTGCACATCGATTGGTCTTGAAAGTGGCTGTGCCTTTGGCGATAGTCTGCCTCTAGGTTTTCCTGTCCTTGGCCTGGGTCTTATGTGTATGTATTCATGCCACATTTCTTCAGGTTTGCTTTTAGAAGAGTCTTATGTTGTTTGTTCTGGCCTCCTTCAGGGCACTTTCCTTCTTTTAGCTACCCATAGAAGAGATTTTCGGCATTCGGGAATTTAACATCATGTCAATGTGACCCGACCATCTCAGCTGATTCCTAATGATGATGGCTTCGATGCTGTGGTGTTAGCCTCCTGGAGAACACTGAAGTTGCTGCAATACTCCTCCCAAGAAGTGTTCAGAATGCTTCGCTGTCAGCACTGTTGGAATTACTTCAGCACATTGAGGAATCAATAGTACATCGTCCAGATCTCTGAGGCGTAGAGGAATGTCGGGAGTATGACAGCTTTATATACAGCCATTTTTGGTGTCCGTTCGGATGTCTTTGTCTTGAAACACACAGGTTTGAAGATAGCTACAGGCAACTCCAGCACATTCTAGGCGATATTGGACTTTGTCTTGGATGTCTTGGAGGATGTCTTGCTATCACACACATAATGAAGAATGTCAGACATATATCGGCAATTTTTTTTTTTTTTTTACATGGGGGTCACCACTTATCAAGGCTCGAAGGCCACTCAGGGATAAAGGTTATTGCGTGTACAGTAATCAATGAGATAGTATTGTAGTAATCATTAGTATTAGGGGCTTTGATAGAGTGCCTTACTTAAGAGGGCGGTTTGTCAGGAGTTTGTTTATGTTGGACTTGAAGACGTCCAAGTTGTAGTTAGGTGGGAAACAGGCAAGCGGCAGAGAGTTCCACTGGCGTGCAGTTCTAAGAAAGAAGCTTTGCTCATGGAATCTACGTTTGGATTTAGGCACAGATAAAGAGTGGGGAAAATTATTGACAGTAGTTTCAGCCAGACGGGTGTTTCTCGTGAAAGATTGGCGAGGGGGGACGAGGGATTGGAACTCAGAAACTGCTTATTTCAACTTACCAACATATTTTATTTCTTTCTGCGTATGCCCAATTCAATTCATTTCTTCAAGTCGTTTAATATTAAATCTTTTTCTTACCTATCTCCTGATAGCTACATCGGACGGAGACTTGGCTGGAGCACCAAATGTTTTAGTTTCGCTTCTAGCTGATGGCACTAAAATTCATTTTTTTAAAAAACTTTTGAAATCACTACTACATATTAGGTACAACATAATATTCAATCGAGAATTTGGCTCTGTAATAATAAATACGAAATCTGAATGAATTAAAATATATTAAACATATTTTACGATCTGGTAAGGCTGGGCGCCCCACCCCGGTCCCGCTAGTTAATAATAATAATAAAAAAAATGCAATGTTCCACATGGGAAATAAATGTATATATGATATCAGAGCTATTTTTATATATTTGATCACATGTATATCGACAGTCGCCAGGTTTTAAAAAATTGGTATATAGTAAAAATGTAAAAGATTATTATTATTATTATTATTAGTTACCAGGAGTTCTCACAGCTTCCCCAAAATCCCACTACTCACTCAGTGAAAGTCTAGTGAGTATTTTTGCTCTTTGTTCCTTCCATCCTCCTTGGCATTTCATGACCATCATCATCATCATCATTATTATTATTATTATTATTATTATTATTATTATTTGTACACACTAAGAGTTTTCACACAGGCCATCACCAAAGATTGCTCACTGATGCTGGTGTTCCTGTATGTTTGAGTGATAAGAAATCTTCTTAGATTACCAGTACTCTTTGCAAATGATTTTGTATTATTGCTACAGTCGTTTATTATTGACTTCTCACTGACAATGACCATTGGTCTTCAATGGAATTTGGGTGCCACAGAGTGTCAGTCTCCTTCGCATCCATCCAGTGGACGTCTGGTTAGTGTTTTCACTCCTCAGTATTTCAGTCATCTTTGATCCTCTGACTATTTGGTCTACTTAGTTAATGCTGGTACTGCAAAAATGTTTTTTTTTTGGGGGGGAGATTAGTCAACCTTCGATTTTACAATTTTGTATTTTTAGTTTTCTTGATTGCATTTTCGTTTTACTCCTGTTGTCTGTGTTATTTTTTATATTACCGGTGAGTGTTTGTCACTCATATAGATTAAATTCTGCAATCGCTGCTTTTTTTTGAAGATTTCAGCTGTTTTCAGCATTACATTCTGTTGCATATTCTGAGTCTACAATTTGACAGATTCTTTCTTTCTTGTTAATTATTATGGTGTCCGGTCTTCTAGCTTGAATGATTTTGTCTGTTTCTACCTTCATATCTTAAAGAATTTTGTGTGCTTTGTTTTCAAGTTGAGTCTCCAATTTTTGTTCAAGACATTCCTCAGCATGTTCGGGGTGCAGTCGTCTGCAGAGCTCCCAGTGCATTGTGTTCCCCATGCAATCGTGCCTGTACTTGTATTCCTTTTGGGCTAATTTGCTGCATTCATTTATGTGGTTTTTATTTGTCCAAAGAATCTACATTTACAGTTTTCCTGTGTTTTATCTATTTTAGCTTTAATGTACTTCGTTCTAATCGCCTTGTTCTGTGCAGCTGTCAGTAGAGATTCTATTTCTCTGTTCCTGTGTCGTTTTCTTAGTCATGTTCATGTGTTTTCATGATTCTCTTTTCTTGTCATTTTGTTTCTGATTTCATTATTTCCTGTATTGTTCTTCTTAACGGTGTCTCATGCTGTGGTGATTCAATATTTCTGTGTTCTGGCTCATATACTATATTTATGTCTTTTTTGTGCTTTCTATATAGTTTTCTACATTTATTAGTTCTCTTCCTCCTTCGTTCCTTTTCACATAGCGTTGGTAAGTATCGTCTTTTGGGTGTAATGTATTGTGCATTGTCATTAGTTTCCGCGTCTTCTGATCCAAATATCTAAGTTCCTCTTTAATCCATTCTATGATACCTTATTAGCGATACTGTCTAGGTGTTTAGGCCTTTAATAAAGTTTCTACTGTATAGTTTTGTTTCTAAGAGTTTTCTAGTTCTTCTTAAGCACTCTTTCCCAATTTTCTCTTTAATTTTTGTACATTTGATGATGTCTTTTTCCAAAACACCCAAATATTTGTAAGCATCGTCTCACAAAACGCCTTCATCTCCTCTTGGTTGGGCAGAGCCATACCCTTTGACGTCTCTAGTTTTCCCCTTTTCATCTTCAGTAGTGCCCACTTTTCAAATTCCATTCCAATGTCCTGACTGAATATTCTGGTTGAATTTATCAGCTTTCAGTTCCTTTTTATTTTCTGGCAAACAGCTTCAGATTATGTAGTTGAGTGGCATCATGCCTATGACAAACACTAATCGATCCATGACATAGCTATGTTCATTTTCCTGCTTTTTTCAAGATATTTTGATCTATGTATAATAGATCGATTTTCTTCTTCTTCTTCTTCTTCTTCTTCTTCTTCTTCTCCTTCTTATTCTTCTTATTCTTATTATTATTATTGTTATTATTATTATTATTATTATTATTATTATTGTTATTATTATTGTTATTATTATTATTATTATTATTATTATTATTGTTATTATTAATATTGTTATTTCTGTTCTTACATTTTGTGTCTGGCATTATTATTTTACTTTTATATCTATCATGTCATATGATTACAATTGTACATATTTATACATTTTTTTCTTAATTTTTTAATACGGCAAATTCATGTTGACACGCCGGTTCCTGCTAGATCACCAAAGTTAAGCAACGTTGAATCTGGTCAGTACTAAATAGCTGACCATTTGGGACTTTCAGGTGCTCTATGCGCTCTCCGCTTATCTCAGCATTGTTTCCAGTTGTCTTGGACTTCTCGTTTCAAAACAGTGCCGATTCAGGAGAGGTGTGGTTGGTGATTGCACAACCCTTGCCTCATGATTGCATGCACAGCTGTCCCTACAGGGGGTGTCCTTTGTCTTTCGAGACTGAACAGAGGCATCGATGTTTTTCTTAGTGCATTTTCTAGAACGAAATGGGAGAGTTTTGAATACAGAAGAGAAATGTAATTGAAGAACCATGTTCGCAAATGTACAAATTGATTATTATTGTCCAGACAATGCTGATCACATGAATCAAAGGATTGGCAAATGTCACAAAACAGTTTATTGCAGTACATTTTTTGGCAACATCCTGTGATTGAATCATTTAAATTGTAATACCGTGAACGTTATAAATGAGCCATTTCCATTCAGCAACAAGTAAAATAGTAACTTGTGTTCCATTAATCATATACAACCAATCGTTTATACTAAGTATTGTGCTTCAGGGTTAAACAACATAAAACGGTTACTGCCAAATAGGAAGCGAAACCCAAACCCACGCTTGCACTCACACGGTACAACCATAGGTAGATAAATATGTACATGTTTTAAAGAAACTTGATTATGTCACGAGCATGCTTAGCAAAAATGCTATTTTTCTATACTGCAATAAATTACATTTGATTCTGTGGGAATTGTTTTCTGTTTAAACAAGAAACGAAAAAAGGCTTTTTCCTGATCCACGCTAGAAGCAATAGAAAAATCAGCAAACAATGTCAGAATATATTGTTTGGGGAATTTCAAAGTTAGCCTTGCATGATCCACCCCGACTCAAAATGTAATGAATATTTGATGAACCAATTCTGTGTATTCGGTACAAGTTATGAATCGTTAGTTCAAATCTGATAATGAACAATATTGCACTAGCAAATGTATAATAAGCGCTAGCTTCTTCCAACCCATTTAAACCCAGAGCAGAGAGCCTGTTGGAAGCCCAAGAATAGGTGTTTTCAGTAGTGCTCTGGAGGCCTCTTTAATTTTTTATTTTGCTTCCTTATTTAAAACATTGACAGGAAAAATACACACACACACACACAAACATATATATATATATATATATATATATATATATATATATATATATATATATACTATAATAATTATTAAATACCTACAGACACTAGTGTTTGATCCTTTCGAAAATCACCAGTGCACGGTGTCATGATTAACACCAGTCAAGAGATTCAAACCCGGCAACAAAGCCATCTCTGACTTCATTTACAAGGACCAAATCCATTCGGCCACTGTTAACCACAAGAAATATTGTTGAAATTTAAAAATTTACTTTTTAAATGTTTTTAACGTCTGTCAAAGTGATCTAATCATTATATGATGATCTTCGCATGCGAGCTGAGTTGACCGACTTTATTTCAAATGTGAAACACTCAACGATAAGAAACGAATTTTTTAAGGGGGCTGACATAATTATTTACTATAATAATTATTAAATACCTACAGACACTAACGTTTCATCCTTTCGGGAATCGTCAGTGCAGAGTGTCACGATTAACACTGGTCGAGAAATTTGAACCCTGCAACGATGCCATCTTTGACTCCATTAGTAAGGACGAAATCCATCCAGCCACCATTAACCGTTAATATATATATATATATATATATATATATATATATATATATATATATTTAATCTGTGCCTATGCCTATGTCAGTGGTATTCAGTCTAGGTGGGTTAAACCAGCTTCCCCCAAAGGAGAAAATGTCAAGGGAATATTAAATTCACAAATGATTCTCAATCACATGTACTCTACATGCATGTACATTATCTGGTCAAAAGATAAATAGTGCTGAACTTGCATTTTGTTGCACTATTATTTGGAAAACATTATGCAAATATAAATTATAGAATAGATTTATTCCATTAGGTACAACAATAAAAATCCGTGTCGAGTAACAACAACTGGTAAGTGAGTTGATCATTAAAATGCTAAGTGTCCACATTCCATCTTTCAGCTGCAACTGCTTCTAACCAGTTTCCCTTGTTTACAGTGAAGCATAGCAATGTGTTTGAGCTACGTCATAACAATTTTTTTTGTAAATCTCTACGATGTTAAATTTCAAAACGTATATCCATTTTTATGCATATGTTTTTATATATGCATATATGATTCATTCTTTAATTAATTGACTGATCATTGTTAATTTCTAAAAGCATTAGACTTCGAAAGGAGAGCTACATTTAGTTTAATTTAGTGTCATACAAAGGGAAGTAAAAGGGTGCTGAAAAATTTCAGGAAAATTCAGACACCTTCAACTTTTGTGAGATGTTAAAAATAAGTATTAGCAATGAAATAATAAATATTCTCTAACTTTAAGTTAATTTAAAGTATTTTAAGGTATTTTAGGGAGCATAATAAGTGCACAAATTCAAATATTTCAGATTTGCAATGAATTTTAAATCATTAAATAAAGACAACTTCAGATTCCGTTGCAATATTTTTTTATGTAATATGTGGGTATGATTAAAAAAATTGGAAGGTTCTACATATAGAGCTACGTTTTGCTAGCAACCAATCCGAAACCAGAATTGCTCCATAAAAATATTAAATCTTTTAGCATTTCCACACATAATTTTTTCGTGTCTACACAAGAAAGATCTTTGTTCTTTGCCTGCAAAACTTTAAAATCAGTGACCTATACAGAACAGTTGTCCACTGAAAACTCTTCATTTCCAGGACTTGTATAGGATACCTTCCCATCGGAAACTCTTCTGAAATTAAACATGGCTTTCAATTCAAGATTGAATTTCAATGTATTCTTAACGTGGCTTAATCTTAAGCTTAACATTTTAAGCATTTTCTATGATCTAAATCTTATGATAGATTTTGATTAAAATTGGAATTAGAATTTTACACATAATGTTTAGTAACGTTATATCTATATATCAATCCTTGTAAAGGGGCCCATAAAAGAAAAACTATTTCAGGAATTAATTTTACCCGTCCTAGAAGGTCATGGTGTTCTAATTTATATATATAAAAGCGAAAATGTATGTATGTGTGTTCGCTTTTTCTGTGTGTCTACAAAAGGCTTCTTTCAGAGAAGCGGTCGCTCGCTTCACAACTTTTTAAAACTTTTATATCACATATAAATCGTAATATCTCACAGTTAACAACGAAGCTCGCCTGTCTATTTAATTTGCTCGATTTCGGGAAGATAAATATACAATATTTGTCGCTCGCCGCATGTGGGTTAGTCTTTTTCCTATAACATCTTGGGGGGGAAAAAAAGCGTTCAGCAGTAAATGAAATCCCGCAGTCAAACTTGACCTCATTAACTCATTAAAACGAGCACCTGCTAAATCCAAGTAAATAAATAAATTCAAACGTGTTTCCATAAGCATGTCGCGGTGGGGCATGGGTTAACGTCGCACGTTTTTTTTAACGGTTCGGGTTCGATCCTCATACTTACTTTTTTTTTAACCCCTCCAAACACACACCTCCAAACACCCGGGCAACGCCGGGTACCCCTCGCTAGTTTCTTATAAAATACAGTATTTACTGCCAATTGACTCACTGTGTGTCCTTCTAAACTGATTAATTCTTGTTATTTAACTCTATGAATTAAAACTTTTCTTCGCCAATAACTTCAGTAATGTAATCTGTGTATGTTGCACAGACTATTTATTATAGCAACATGATTTGAATTGTTTTGAAGTATTTCACAAACTGATCTCATCTAAATGAATAAACGCAAAAGATTTTGTCAACTTTTCATGCTAGATTAAAATCAAAACATCTTATTATGCTTCTTTAATTCTATGATACTAAATATTATTTATCTCCTTGCCAGGAGATTTAACACAAGGTCAGGTGTGGTTTTGAGACGTTATTCTACTAGGGTAGCCTACAAAAGATGCTTGAAATGCTTCGTCGGCATTCCCTAGTAGGAGCACCGAAGGCAATTAGCAATAAACTAACCTCTTCTTGGGGAAAAGGTAAAGCCTGGAAGAATAGACTTCCTAGGACTCAACAGAAACATACACCAAGTTGACAGCAACAAAACCACTGTTGGATTCATTTCTATCAAAAATATATTTCATAAAGCCATAATCACGTTGACACATTGGCCATCATAGTTAAGCAACGTTGAGTCTGATTAGTACCAGATGGGTGATCATTTGTTATAACCAGGCGCTGTATGTAGAAGGACGTCGACACCTCCCAGCAAGAATTGCAAAAGCATAGCTCCTTCATCTTCCCTGATTGGCGCACACATGCGACTTGGGATGACTTTTGAATTTGATATTCCCTAGATACTTCCTCTCTCATGGAAAACCAGTTCAACCTGCCTAGGGTGAATGCCATTGTCTTTTAGCGTTATTTATATTTCACGTCGTTCGTAATATTTGTGAATATTTCAATTATTTTAAGAAAACTTCAAGTAGGATCATAAATTCACAAAAATTAAAACCTTTCTGGACCCTTAAATTTTGTTGTGTAAGATCTTTTTTTTTTCCAACTGTTTTCACGAAAGAAACAATCTGTTTTTGATTGCATTGAAGTATCTAGGAGTCTGATCTCTTGCACATAAGTTTGTCTATTTTTATCTATGTTTCTTATTTATTAACTCGCAGAGTGACCCGACGTTGATTGGGATTGAATGATCAACAAATGTTTCACGCTCCCATATTTTTATTGCCATCAAAATCAGTGAAATGGCCTATTTTTCAATCAAATTGATTGATTGCTTGTTGCGGTGCGCCAGGAGGAAGCTCACATGCCTCGTGCAGTTAACAATAGTTACTTAGTCCATAATACATTTGTAGTCTATATTGCACTGTAAAAAACCTACTGTCGATTTTATAAAATTATTTTTATATATACTGGCTTGAATTAAAGTTTAAAATGCAAAAGTCGAGTATTATGCTTCAATTATGCTCTAAACCGAAACATTCATTTCTGTAATATCAAAGAACCTACTGTTGATTTCATATACCTGACCTTACTGTTTGTGCGATGATAATGGCTTGAATTTAAGTTTAAAATGAAAAAGTCAAGTATCGTGGTGCACTTCTGCTCTAAACAGAAACATTCATTTCGAACGTATTGATGATTTTATATATCGAGCCTTTCGGTTTGTGTGGTGATAAAACTTCTCAAATGCACTTGTGATGTTAGGCTGTATAAGGTGTTAACTTTGATAAAAAAAAACGCCTGTCCTTTCTTTCATTGGATGATTTCGATTATTGATTATCGATACTTATCAAAGATGTTCCAATACAGATCCAATCTAAGAACACTGCCAGGCACATAAAGTACCTTTGTGTAAAATTTCATAACAATCAACCCAGCCGTTGTCAAATCCATAGGGAACGAGCTCACACAGACACAGACACATAGTGAAAAAGATACTTTTATATCAAAGTAGAAATAGAGATAGAGATGTGTCCTCATTTATTAAGGTCTAAAGCCACTTGGGGATTAGAGTTAATGAGATGGGGCGAGTGTCTGTTAAATACAGAAGAATTTTAAAAAAATGATGAATGAAATGAACAAAATTTGATTTCTGATGGAGACAGTTTGTGAAAAGTATTTAAAAAAAAAAAAACAATGGCGTTAAAACTACAGAGGTTGAACTGACTTCCTCAACAGGAGGAAATTTCTAGGGAATATCAAATTCACAAACGGTTCCTAGTCGGATGTATATCCTAGTCAGAGGGAGAAAATGACGTTAGGTTATTGCAGTACTTGCATGAAGATATCGACGTCCTCCTACATACAGCGCCTGGAATTCCCAAATGGTTACCCATCTTGTACTGGTAAGGCTCAACGTTGCTTATCCTCGGTGATCTAATGAGAACCAGTGTGTCAACATGATTATGTTGTATATGACAAGGTTTTGTTGATGTTGGATTTGAATATGCCTGTGTTGTAGTCTACAAAGAAGCCTTCCTATTGTAATGTGTTTCATAGATAGTTTTCAACATAGATACAGTATGTTTGCAATTGCATTTGTGTACTTTGGAGTCTGATATCGCACATATTTTAAGTTCCAAGCGGACCTCATTTCTATGAACTAGTCTGGAGGACGCATATTTCAGCTAGTATGTTTAAATAAGAAACAAAAATTAAATAAAAAAATTAAGTAAAAAAATAATGAATGAATGGAAAAGCACATTTTCTAACTCCCGTGGTTCATTACGCATAATTCTTCTATAAACTTCATCTTTCTGTTGAAAAAAAAAACTGAAGAGAATCCCAAATAAGAATATTCAAAACGAAAAAAGAACAGCCATTTTGATTCCAAAGAAACATAGATAATTCCAGAATTACTGTTCATTTGTTCTCCCATGATCCTCTTTTCATTTCCTGCGACACTTTTGATCAATTCATTGAAACGAGGCAAAAATATTTCAAACAAAACGAAAAAATCTATATACATATATAAGCTTACGCTATTAGGGTGATTGTTGAAGAAACAGTAGCCATGTTAAAATCAAGGGATGTTTGCAAGGCATGCTGTATATTGTTTATGTTATCTTGCTTGGTTTTGTTTCCAGTAAGCTGTTGTTGTCCTAAAGATCTGGCAAAAATCCAACTGAAACATTTTGAAAAGTCTCATTAAATAATAATTCCAAATTTTGACAAATAACAGTTCCAAAACGGGCAAAATATTAGTTGCATTCTTCTTGTTATATAAATAATTGAATTTACAACGAATTTATTATTAGATAAGGAATACAAGTTGAAAACTTAATAATTTTCCTTATGCCATGGAGTTTCAAAGAATTGTTCTTACCCCCATATGAAAGTAGTTAGCAAAATGATATTCATAGGTAGCCTATAAATTTTGCTGGTCAGCATATAAATTGAAAACTACAAATTATGAAAGAAGTCATATTTGTGTGAAAATTGCTAATGAGGCAGAAATGTATATGTTAAAATGGTTATTCCGTCGATCCTAGACTTCCTTTGGAATATCTTTTAACCTATACATTTCTCCATCATTATCAACATTTATACAAATATGACTTCACAAATAATTGTTTCTATCCATTTTTTAAATATTGATATTTATGGTATACAAAATTTACCAAATATTTACAACACATTTACCAAACATTCATTCGTAAATATTTGATAAACTTTGTATACAATAAATGTCTATATTTACAATTATGTATGAATAAATTTTTTGCATGAAGTAAGATAATATCATGTTCGATTTTGTCAGCAGAAACGACCTGTTTAAGATCCTTCTAAAGCTTCTAAAGATGCAGTGTATAAGAATAATTCCACAACAGCATTAAAGGGATAGTCCAGTTCTGCAGGAGCTCCTTCAACCCGGTCCTGGATATGACCTTAAACAATATCCAGTGGTGAGGCCCCAGCTTGCGGGCTTTGGAGAGTGTGGAGCTACCCTTTAATTGCCATTTCTCCCAGGTCCACTCTGACTCGGGGTGGTAGTACCTGTTAGGGTCCCAACAATGGGTTAAATAGAAACCAACTTGAAAACAACAAATATATTCTATTAAAAAATATTTCTTCAAAATCTTTGGATTCGGCATTAAATAACCTGAAAAGGGTTGATATGCCGTAAAACAAAAACAACCAACTAATCCTTCACCCACTTCAATATCTACAGCAAAGTCAAGCAAGGGTGTGTTTTTTTATTCAACACTCTTTAAGATTTTCTTTATCGCCCTCCTGAAAAATTCTTTTGGCACTGCAACCGAGGAAATCTATCTGTGTACTAGATCAGATAGCAGGCTGATCAATCTTCCTTGCCAGAACAAAGGTACATGAAGTACTTATCAGATTCATGTTTGCTGATGACAGTGATGCGATGCACACCCAGCAGGAATTCTAGGCTCTTAGGGATAGTTTCTCACAGAGTTGCAAAGATATGAGGCTTACTATTAGCCTGAATAAGATAAAATGTTCTAGGATGAGACACCGAAGTACCACCCTGTTAATGACTATAAACCCAATATCGCTCACGTGTTGACATACCTTGACTCCACCATAAACGACAATCTCTTCTTTGACACTGAAATTGACAAGAGAATCAAGAAAGCAGCCACAGCCCTTGCTCACCCCAAATCCAAAGTGTGGAAGAAACTCAAGATCACATTAAATATTAAGATGGCTCTACATCATCAATACACTGCTGTATGGTCGGGACCACCTATGCTAGATAGGACCTCTGACTCAACACCTTTCACCTGCAAAACGTCTGCTACATATCTTGTCATATATGTAGTATACTGTGCTGTTTATAAGGTAACGTGACGCCACTCATCTTTTAAAATGTATATGTAGCATATCTGTATGTTATGGAAGTATCGGAAAGTGTATGTATACAGTCCTTACAATGTGTGTACAATTATACTGCCGTTGTGTGTGGGTGTATGTGTGGCGATCATATGAATAACGTGTTCATAAAACGTGTACCAGTAAATGTTGCATAAGGAGTATATATATATATATATATATATATATATATATATATATATATATATATATGTATATATATGTATATGAATATATATGTATATATATATGTATATGTATATATATGTATATATATATATATATGTATATATATGTGTATGAATATGTATATATATATGTATATATGTATATATATATGCATATATGTATATATATGTATATATATTTATATATATATGTATATATATATGTATGTATATATACATATGTATATGTATATATATATATATATATATATATATATATATATACATATATATTGTTTTAACAAAAATCAAGACGTCATTGAATGGATTGATAGCAACGAATAGTGTATTTCATCGTTAGTTACAATTGTTTCAAGACTATTCGGACAAATTCAAACATCATGTCGTTTGAAAATTTTCACAGAAACAGACTTCGTCAAACTTCTTGAATAAAAAGCCCTTTAACAATTAAACATTATGGAAATTATTTCCCTTTTAAGGAAAAGAAACAAGCGAAAATATTTTATCTATATTTGATCCTTACAAAGTTTTTTTTAAAGATTTACCTATTTTCGTATCTCCATTAAAAAAAAAAATCAAACAAATTATCATACAACGTTAACACTAGTTACCTATGTCCACTTAATATGTTTTACTGATACTATTCATTTATTTCTTAAATTTAATTTCTTTATTTCTTTATTTAATTTAAATTATTTTTTCTAATCCGGACTAATCAACTAAGTTATATTGTTGCGATTCTATGTTGGTTTCGTATCTGGAATGTGCTTTGTTTATTTACAAAAATATCGGCTAACCTATTTAAGTGATTAAAAAAAACGGTTTTTGTTTAAAACTTATTCAATAAGGAAAGAAAATTTAACATTACTCTATACTTAGTTCATTCTCATTCTTCATTTAAAATTAAGGATCTCAATTTATTTTAATTTTTTATTCTCTTCCGTTCCTTCCTATTAAGATTTACGATTATCGGATATTTTAGCTGTATGAAGGGAGGGCGACTCTGTACGTTCGAAATTTTAAAGGTGTAGCTAAATTATAAGTTACCAAAATCTTAATATGTATCCATAACGTTGAAAGGGAGGTAACTCAAACCGTTCGATATTTTAATGTTTTGTAGATTCATAATATGCATTTATGATTTGTAAGTAAAAGAGAGTTAGGTAGTTGGAGACTAGTGTTTAAAGGACACAGGACTATAAAAAACATCCCAAGCTAAGTAACGATGAGGAACAAAGTGATGAGGGAGGAGTAGGGGAGAGTATATGTGCTAATACTTTTGCAATTTGATACCAATTCATTTCTAGTGTTTATTGTGGGTTTAAACAAAGTGATTATTTTAACCGCATCAGAAGTGCAAATGTTACAGGATTTAGACCCTGGTGCATATGATGTTGCTTTTTTATGTTAATTATATTTCCTTTGGCTGAGTAATGAATCCTCTTAAATGTTAGATTTTTAATTAAGGTAGTTAAATAAGTGCCTTTTTTATTCTGTATATTTATGCTTTTGAAGAAATGTAAGTGGTTTGAGATTTTTAGTTTTATTAATGTAGAAGTTTCACTTATATAAATTAGAATTTTAATTTCATTATTTTCATTATTTAAGTGTGTATTTAGGTTATTATCTGGATTGGTATTTAAATTATTTAAAGTAAGGTGGCTCTGGATTGAGTCATTTTCAGGAGAAGAGTCAGATTTATATTGATTTGTTGTGAATTGTTTATGGGGGACCTATTATAAGGATTGTTTTGTGGGTTGTTGTTATTTAAGGTATCCGTATGATTTAAATTTGGAATATTAAGGTCGGAGTAATTGGTTATTATATTATTAGGGTGTGTTTCATGCGTGGAAATTGTGTTATGCATGCAGTCATTATTTAGTGGTGTTCTGGTTGCAAGGTTGAACAATAATTAGTAAGGAAATACAATGAAGACGCAAACAACAAGATAATGCAATAATAAGTGTATTAAAGAAAAGGTATATTTACAATATGTACAAATGACGGTGTCGAGTCAGAGAGTCTTGGTGGGAGGATATGTACGCTCTTCGGCGTCACTTCTGGTGGCATTTGAGTAAGACACACCAAGGCCAACCTAGGCTTGCCATTTATAGTGTTATGTTATTCGCATATGCAAATAAGTGGTTGCCACCACAACACCCCCCTTCCAAGATTTGAAGTCACACAGATTTCAATATCTTTTTCTTTACGTATACGGTGGGGGCTGCCCACTCGCTGTGTTCTATTTTTGATAGAATTCCCGTCTGTTCCAATCTATTTAATTCTTTATCAATCTTTTCCAACCCAGCGAACGGAACATTTCGCTTTTTTCTAAAAATTGGGCTGGCGTTTTCTGTAAGTTCAAACGAGGCCTTGAATTTATTGCAGCGACCTAAGTTAGTCGTGAATGCCTCAGGAAATAATTCTTTTAAATCGTCTTTTATATTTACTGTTGTTGGAGAAGAACATTCTAATTTTTTACAGAATGTATTGATTGGCTTATCCCATAGTCCAAATTTCTCAATTAAATCTATTCCAAACAGATTTTCACTATTTTTTAGTACGAATATTTTTGATTTCTTCGAAATCCCTTTCAATTTTATCGGGAGGACAACTTCTCCTTCAAATTTTATACCACCACCAGTTACCGTCCGGGCTGCTTTACTAGTTTTCATCATGGCCGGTTTTCCCAACTTTTTCCACGTATTCAGGTTTATTATAGAAACATCGGAGCCGGAGTCGAGTTGTAACTTTATTGATGTTTTAAATATTTCCACTTTTAAGTATTTTCGCCGATCTTTGTCTAATTTTGTATTTGATTTTGTTTGCTGTACTCTCTTTCTGGTGTAATCTTTATATCTGCAGCAATCGCTTTTGTGTCCCACCTTCTTACAAATGTAGCATTTTTTCTTCTTATAAGGACAATCTGATTCCCAATGCTTTTCTGCACATCTCTTACAGTTATATCTAGGAAGAAGCTTGTTATATTCTGTACTATATTTATGGTTATTATCTTTGGAATATCCCGTTCCATTGCTTTTCTTTGTAAAGTTCTTGGTTGGTGTGTATGGTTTTCTAACTTTTCTTACATATACCACTCCGGATTCTTCTATATTTTTTGACTCCTTTTTTAGTGTAATGGCCCTTTCACAGTCCTCTGCTAGTTTCTGGAGGGTTAAATCTTGCTCAGATTCCAGCTTAGACAACACTCGTCTGCGTATTTCTTCATTTTTTGTGGAAACTAACCCTTGAGCGAAGATTAGACATTTAAAATCTTCTACCGTTAGTTCTGGCAACTTAAAATTATCGCAGTTTTTATTGACTACTGATGCGTATGTCAAATAATCTTGGCTGTCCATCTTACTTAGATTCATGCACAGTCATCTTTTATGAAAAAGAGATATATTTGGATTAAATAATTCTTTTAGTAATTTTACAGCTTCCATGAACTCTAATTCCGACGTTTTTTTAGGTAATATGTAATCTACGAATTTGCTGTGTTCTGATGTACCCAATTTTCTGAGTAAGAGGCTCACTTTCTGACTATTTGGCCAATTTTTACAGTCCAGTTGAAAAACATCCTCGTATCTTGTGTAGTATGCTTCAAAATTCTTCTCTTCCTCAGGCACATAATGAAATGTGTCCATGCTATTAAAAATAGTTGTATGGGAGAAATTAACACTGTCGACATTTTCTCGATTACTCTTTAATAGTTCCAGTGTTTTAGCAAAACGTTCCTCTTGTCTTTCTTCATATTTCAATTGTAGTTTCTTATGCCTTTCTTCCTGTTCCAATTGCAGTTTTTTCTGCTTTAATTGCGCCATTTTCTGCTTTTCTTCTTGTTCCTGCTGCCATTTCAATAATCTGTCCTCTCTCTTTTCCTCGCGGTCAGCCTGTGCCTGTATTTGTGTTTGCAAAAGCTCGTTTTGTGTAGCTTGTCTGCGTTCATCCCACTCAGCCTGTGCTTGTAAAAATTGCATGAACATTTTTGATAAGTCTTCCATGTTTTTTTTGTTTTTTTAGTGTGTAGTTAAAAAAAAATATTGTACCATGTACACTATACACCGGTTTGGGTTACAACAAAAAAGCAAATTGCTGTAAGCTCCTGTTTTCAATAATAATATCGCTGCTTGCAATAATATATTCTTTTTGCGAGTCACGCTGCAAAAAAAAAAATAAAACAGGTTTATCTGGAATCACGAAATGGAATTGACTTTCCGTTTTTTTTCCACAAAATAAAAGTTTGGGTTTTTTTTTTCGAGTCACAATTGAATAAATGTATGCAGTACATTTAGTTCTTTGAGTTTTTTTTTCTCTAGTATTTTAGTAATTAAAATACCTCTTAAATTGAGATTATCTTTTTTTTCCGTGACGTTTTACTGTATTATCCGTTATTCAGTGACAACTTCAAGAAAAAAAATCCTTTCCTTGAATTTTAGTTTTAGCTGTGGTATTTCCTTTTAGTACCGACGTCAACCAAAACATTAATTTAAAAGTCCTTTAGTTGTTGTTTTGTTTACGGAGAGCAGTAATTAGAATCCACTGGTGAACTTTTTCCGTAGGTTACTTCCTTGCTTTTCGTAATACGGGTCTGACCTGTCGTTTTTGCGACAGAACAAAGTTCCCTTTTCGTTTGCAAGTTGGTCCTTTAGTAAGATTTGTCGTGTAGCGACAAAACAAAAATTCACTTTTACATTCGTTTGCAAGTCGGATTCCCAGAAAACGGCGTAAATTGTCGCTTTTGCCACGTTAGAGTTTTTTTTTCACTTGAGTTGAAACTTCTCTTTAGCGTAAAATCCGTTTGCTCGTCAACACTTTGCATTCCTTAAAAAAAATGGTCAACCTTTGCGTTGTACTTTTTTTTTTAAAATAGTTCTTCGTCAACTGTTATATTTGACGCTTCATATCTCGTCGCCAACTGTTGTGGTTGCAAGGTTGAACAATAATTAGTAAGGAAATACAATGAAGACGCAAACAACAAGATAACGCAATAATAAGTGTATTAAAGAAAAGGTATATTTACAATATGTACAAATGACGGTGTCGAGTCAGAGAGTCTTGGTGGGAGGACATGTACGCTCTTCGGCGTCACTTCTGGTGGCATTTGAGTAAGACACACCAAGGCCAACCTAGGCTTGCCATTTATAGTGTTATGTTATTCGCATATGCAAATGAGTGGTTACATTTATTTCTTGAGGTTGTAATTGGGGGAGGGGGTCTGAGCTTTGATTATTTTGCTATTATTGGAGTATATGATTGTCTGTGCTAAATTAAGCATCGTTGAGTATGATATTTTCATAGAGTTTTTGTTTAATAATGAACTGTACTTATGCAGGTATTTAAAAGTATTTTCTACTATTTAAAAAATTCCTTGGGTATTTTTTTTTTAAGTTTCAGCTGATTGTGAAATAACGTTGAAAATTCTTTTATTTAAACCAATTAAAAAATAAGAAAAGAGACAATTTTACTGACCGTCCTTTCGTTAAAAACTTTATTTTTATACGAAATAATTAATCATTGTCTTTTAATTATCACGTATTATGCGACCGAGGGATCGTTCTTTCAGATGTAACCGGTTTTGACTCGGTCCGATGCAGCTGACCAAAGTTTTAGCGAGACATACAAACATAGATACATCCAGACACACAAACAGATAGGTGAGATTTATATCATAGAAGACGATCATGGATACCCGGCGTTGCCCACGTGATCATGAAGTTCGATTTGAATATAGCTGCATACTCCGTCTTTATTCCTACAACAATTTCAAAAATAAAAAAACAGATAAAAACACGAAAATGTAATCACCCCCCCCCCCAAAAAAAAAAGAAGTACGTGAAAACCTCCCCCACCAGATATTTCGGCAGAAGAGATACAAAGATAAGAAGCTATTCACTGGATATCGAGCACTTTTTGATGACTTTATACAAGTTTAAGCGAACTTCTTTAGGCCGCCCCAGTCCAGAAACATTTCTCGTTACGGTCTATTGCAACGAAAATAAAAATAAGAAAGTAGAATTTGTTTTAAGCGAAATAACTGCTATAAAAATCATTAGTTATGACTTAATGCGTTATTAAAACAAAAAAATAGCAGTTACGATGTCAAAAAATTGCATTCCGTAACACTCGAAAAAAAAAGAAGAAAAATGCTTGTTTTAATTTTATTAAACGCCGAAAAAAAAATGCCAAACAATTAATACAAAGTTTTAAAATCTTTGAACTCTGTTTAAATGTTAAAACTGTAACAAAATATAAATGCTAGAAAGTTTTTTTGTTTTTTGTTTATCGTTATTGGATTGGAATTTTTCGTTTCTTTTAAATAAAAGCTTAACCTTTGAAAATTAAAAAAAAATTGAAATAAAGAAATTGTTTTTGTATTAATATAATCATCCGCCGAAATTACAAAACAACCCTATTTTTAAAAAGACCACCATTACGTATACGCGAACGTCAAAACTAAAGTTTACGAAACAACCTCCTAATCCATTGGCCCACAATGCTGATTGCGAACTAACGTTGGAAATTCTTTTACTTAAACAATTCGAAAAATAATGCTTGACGCATGCGCAGGCAGTTTTTGAAGTCGTTTAGAAAGAGACAATTTTAATGACTGTCCCTTCGTTAAAAAAAAAACTTTATTTCAATACCAAATAATTGACCATTTTTTCTAATTTTCATATATTATGCGGCCGAGGGATCGCTATTTCAGATGGTATCGGTCTCGACCTGGTCCAATGCGGCTGACGAAAGTTTAGCGAGATATACAAACTTAGATACATTTACACACATTAATTGTCTGCATTTTTAAGATGAGGTGTTTTCATTTATTGAGATTGTCGGACTGACTTCCTCATCTTGGTTGTTATAGTCACAACATTTCGGCCGTTTTGCCCTCCGGAAGTCAGTCCGACAATCTCAATAAATTTATACACATTAACAGACAGGGGAAATTTATATTATAGAAGATATGGGAGTAAATATCTTTCATTCCATTAGTCATGACTGTGTAAAAGTTTTAAGTAATCTTGATAGTGATCCAGAACTTTACCTAGCCCCATCGACATTTTTTGGCAATTTATAGTAAGCTGTTGAAATGGCAGCCAGAAAAACTCTACAATTAGTCAATCAGCAATCAGCTGTCAACAGGCATTTTTGTTAATAGGAAAAAAATTACTTATCTGATACTATTCTTGATAAAATTGTTTTCGATCATAGTTGTTTCCATAAAAAAAACGTTTATGTTTTAATCATTATAAAAACTTTCTATTGAAACTTTTATTACAAAAAACACAACCTTTTTAATTGCCATGAAAAGAAAAAAACTTTGATTTTGCTCATAGATGTTTCATCTAAAAAAATTATTTCTTTGAAGCATTTGCTAAATGTTCTTATCTTTTTCCTGTAAAAAATAAAAATATTTTTTTCACATAATTAAACTTACATCTCATCTTCTGCTAAAGTTTTGTTTTCCTTATTTTGAATTCATCCTCTCGCAGTATTCGTGTTAGCTTTCTCGGGCAACTTTTCCAGCAGCTTGCCATAAACTGCCAAAATGCCGACGTGGCCTTGGTTCAAGTACTGGATTAGTACCGTAATGTTATTTTTAGTATCGCTTGTAATGCGGATTGAACCTTTAACGCCCAGCACTTTGTCACATAAGAGTGATTTTTACTTAACACTTATATATGTTGTGTTGTCTGTCGATGTTATAAATTTCGTACATATTCCCGAGTTTGATGTAAATATTCATAAGTTTTACAAGATGCACCTGAACAATGTCGGAGGTAACGTCGGCCAAAACCTTATTACAATAACGTCATGTTGTGAGATTAGTTTAGTATTCAGTTGTTTATTGCGCTAAGCACTTATAAACACCGGTAATACGTATGTAATAGATATGGCGTTGCAATGTTATTCTATTCTCCTTTAAAAGTAATGTCCAATACATCGATGTGTTTGGATTTTCATGTGAATTTTAATTTTCAACAATTCAAAATTTCATTTGTGGTTAGATCTAACGATTGACTCAGCCAATACAATACCTTCATATTTTTGCCTCGAGAGAATTCCAAATTGACTTTACAGTCTAATTGGAGACGATATCTTCTGTTCCCTACGGCTCTTTCTCGCATTGTACTTTGAGTTCCAACGTCTGTTCTGTTCAGCCCCCTTTTCACAGAGGTTGCTGTTTACTCCATTAATATTTTTATGGAAGGTGCTGGACAAAGTACCATTTTCTTATTCATACTTGTAAGACATTCATAGCAAGAACTCGTTCCTTTAGCACAACGAAACATACTTTACTTTCTTGTTTCATGTGTCATGTGCAACAAGAATTTGTCTTGCTACCATATCGAAAAAAAGACTGTCATCTCTCCCGCCATGTTTCTAGCGTTGCGCGGAATTTCAATGGACAAATCTTTTTTTGTAAGGGTTTCTGTCTGTTTAACACATTGTCGTGGAACTACAAAATAGTAAACGTCGTAACAATAACATCATTTATTGTTCTAACCACTTATAAACACTCGTAATAAGTGTAAAATAAAGATTGAGTTGCAATGTTATTCTTTTCTTCATTGGAATTAACTCCCAATACATCCATGGCTTTTTTTTCAAGTGAATTTTAATTATAAAACATTTAACAATTTTATTTGAGTTCAGCTCTAGCGATTGGCTCAGCCAATGCAGTACCTTTGCATTCTTGCCTCGACAGAATTCACACTTGACTTTGCAATCTAGTTGGAGACGATATCTTCTGTTTTCTACAGCCCTTTATCACAGATGTTGCTAATTTCCCTCTACTCTATCGTTATTTCCATGGAAGGTGCTAATCTTAGCTTCAATTTTACGTTCCCTCTTATAAGATATCGCAGGACTCATCTTTTGCCACAACTGCAATGGACTCTCCTTTATTACTATGTGTTTCTCACGTCAAACAGAATTTCCATGAACAGTTTCTTTCCAATAACTCCTCATATGTTGAACACATTACCTCAAGATTATTTATTTGCAAGCTACAACTTGATGGTCTTCAAATCCAGTATCAACAAACACTTATCATAAATCGTCTCCATAATTGATCCAATTTTGTTCAGCCCATTCATCGTTTTCAATCCTCTCATATTATTCTTCATCATTTCGCTGACAATCCATCCATCTGAAAAAAAAAACTTATTCCTCAAGCGGTTTGTAGCCTTTATAAGTGGTGATATGTTAATAAAAAAAAAGAGAGTAATTCTTGAGTAAGTTCAATGCTAAGAAACTCATCAACATAGTCAAATACACAATCGAGTCAGGTGTTCTCTCGTTCTTTTCAGACCAAAATAACTTTTCCCTGGATACAACACATAGGACAACATGTGGTTATCCTACGGTCTGTATGCAGTCCTGCACGTCATAAATAAACAGTTACTTCAAACTATGAAGGTGTTTCCAGCAAAGTAAACATCATACCACATCATAGCTTGTAAAAAGGAACACAAATTCAGTTCAGATGAACATATCGAGTTGCTGTCCACTGTGGTCAAGCACTGGATGGAGAGGATGACTGTGCAACGGTCATATGTCTAGCAGTAATAGTCAGCTCCATGTCACTCCTCCATGAAAATCAAAACGTGCCTCATCTGATAATTTCTATTTCACCAGTTCAAACATTTGACTCATATCTCGCCTGACTGCAACTTCATTGATGTGTGAAGCACAGTTTAGAAACGACACCAATCATACTACTTGCAAAAATAAGCAGAAGTTGATAAGCTGGATCAAACTGATGTTCAGGTAATTAATAAAGGGCAGCATGAGGTCTGCGTGCTTCAGATTCAAGTCCAGCTTGGAAATCTTGGTGAAGACTCAAGGCGACTTCTTCTTCTTCTTCTTCTTCTTCTTCTTCTTCTTCTTCTTCTTCTTCTTCTTCTTCTTCTTCTTCTTCTTCTTCAAGTCAGTTGTATTCAGCAAAGGGTTCAATTTTGAAAACATGTCAATTATTAACCAAGACATGACATAGTTGTCTGTCCTTTCGAAAACATGTCACATTTATCTCAAATAGCATTATAACAAGAAATTGTATGTTTTAAAATTAGAACAGAACCGAATACACACACGCACACACACACACTATATATATATATATATATATATATATATATATATATATATATATATATATAAAATGGGTTAAGAAATTCCAACGAAAGAAAGATGTATATTTGAATAAGGGAGTAGTCACCAACAATGTGTATTTTTTAACATTATTTTATTATTCCGTGTCTTGGTTTTTCATTGAGAATTATGTTTGGATCATTGTAATAATGTTTTCAATGACTTAAAAACATTATTACAATGATCCAAACATAATTCTCAATGAAAAACCAAGACACGGAATAATAAAATAATGTAAAAAAAATACACATTGTTGGTGACTACTCCCTTATTCAAATATATATATATATATATATATATATATATATATATATATATATATATAAATCAAGGTAGATTTTATGTTAATTTTTTATCTGTGTTAGAAGCGTTGCTTTAAATTGAAATTTTAAAATAAAATACGTATTGGATACGTTTAAAGTCAAAATTACAACGCGAAATTATTAAAATAAACAAGTGTATATTTTTAAGAAATATATTTCAGAGTATAACTCCCTCGTCGGTCTTTTATATTTTTTTCTCTTTTTCCTTGCAATGATGTTCAGTTGAATGAAGAGTCCACATGATGTTAACTGCGGTGTAGTTTTTGTAATGCCGGAAATGTTGCACTTGGCCGTGC
Organism: Euprymna scolopes; assembly: GCF_053919585.1. Taxonomy (NCBI): domain Eukaryota; kingdom Metazoa; phylum Mollusca; class Cephalopoda; order Sepiida; family Sepiolidae; genus Euprymna; species Euprymna scolopes. The sequence continues at coordinate 34,228,041 of NC_136487.1, forward strand.
GGTTTGAAAATCAGGGTTATTTTTTTTTTTATCCGTGTTAGAAGCGTAATAATAATAATAATAATAATAATAATAATAATAATAATAATAATAATAATAATAATTCCGCGTTGTAATTTGGCTTTAAACGCATTCAATACTTTTTTTTTTTTTAATTTTTAAACTCAAATTTCAGTCAACGCTTCTAACACGGATAAAAAACATTCCCTGATTTTCAAATCGCGCGGCCAGGCGCAACCTTTTCGGCATTACAAAAACAATACTGCAGTTGATATCACGTGGACTCTGCATTCACCTTTCATCAACATCATTCATTCACCTTTCATCAAAATCGTGGCGAGGAAAAACAGAAAACACTATAAAAGACCGACGAGAGAGTCTTGCTTCAAAATACATTTCTTGACAATTTAGGCGGCTATATGAATTTAAAATATGTTTAAAACATTAGAAGAACAAGAAAAAAGTATTAGTATGAATTCATTCCATCTTTTGACATTTGAAATGAAAACTACTAGTATATATATATATATATATATATATATATATATATATATATATATATAACTACTTCATTTACTCACACAAATTTAATATACGAAAGTATAGATTTATACGTAAACTTTAAGTATTTACTTCAAAAGTGCTCAATACGTAGGTAGAGCTAGTTAGTAATTAATAAAATATATATGGCGATTAAGCTACACTGAATATTCTGCGTTTCATCCACTCTAGGATTCGTCAGGCTTATGCGCGAATTTTGTGGTTGCTTCTTGTTTTTATATATGTTGAGGATTTCTAGTTAGCCAATCAACTTTCTAGTATCCACCGCGCCCTCTCCTATCAGCCAATGGGCATGCATTTTATCGAACAAAGGATCTGTTTTGGAACTAGGTTAGTGGTTTAAGGTAGATCTTTTCCCTCCTTTTATATATATATATATATATATATATATATATATATATGAATATACCTATGTGTACACACACATGCACACATATATAGATATATATATATATACATATATGTGTGATCGTTTATGTATATTCATGTTTATTTAATTTATTTATTTGTTTGTTTTCCATTGTTATTGTTAGTTTTAAAGCTATTTTGTATCGCTATCCTAGAGTAAGTTTTATTTTGTGAACACAGTTGTTTGCTATTTCTCGTCTACAGTTTAATAGATTTTGAGGTTCTTTAAAGTACAGGATAGAAAATTTTTCATGGAGGCATAATTTACATGGGTCGTCTAAATGTTTGCACGTGGTAGCTTGTCTCATTATTTTCCATTCGACTACCGGCGAATGTCCGCTTTCTTTGAGTTCCCAGTATTTATTCGATAGTGTTGTTTTTATACGGTGTTTTTTTTATTTTTGAAGGTACTTTTGTGGTCATAGTATCGGGTTTTAAAATCTAAGGACGTCATGCCTATGTAATATTTCTTGTTACTCGGGGTTTCTTTCGCAAATATTGTTGCTTGATAAACTACACTTTTTGTTAGACATTTATTTTGGACTGTACAAATTCTGCGGTGTCTACAATTGCATTTATCTTGTTCGTTATTAGTATTATTATTTATGGTATGGTGGTTCTTGTCCGGGGTTGGTTTGTTATTATAATTATTATTATTATTATTATTATCATCATTATTATTATTATTATTATTATTATTATTATTATTATTATTATTATTATTATTTCTGCTAGTGTTGGTTTTATTTCTGTCATGGTGTCTACTTTTTATTGTTTATTTTGCTGTTGTTTACATTGTTTTCATTTAGTATTTTGTTATTATGTGCTTTAATTATCATCTCTAAATTTTCGCAACAACTGTAAGATAACTTCAAGGTATTTTTATTGAAGATTTTGTGTAAGGGGTTGGTTGCGGGAAAGTGTTTTTGAATAAGATCTAGAAATTTCTTGCCAAGTCTTGTTTTTAACATTTGATTGTATGGGGCCGTATACCAAATTATAGTTCTTTTTCTTCTATTTTTAGAAATCCTCAACATATATAAAAATAAGAAGCAACCACAAAATTCGCGCATAAGCCTGACGAATCCTAGAGTGGATGAAACGCAGAATATTCAGTGTAGCTTAATCGCCATATATATATATATAAATATATATATATATATATATATATATATATATATATATATATATATATATATATATATAGTTAGGTCTCGGAAGTAGAGTGAAAAACACATCTTATTTTTCTTTTATTAATATTTATTAATATTATTTTTTTTCCTTGTACACATGTTTGTGAATTATTCCATGGATTTCTGCCTTTGGATTATTATGGACCATCTTCTTCCAATTACGGGATTTCCTTGGATTTTACTTGTACAAATGGAAATTCTTTCAACTTTCTTGAAGTTTTACATTTGGATTTTACCGTCGCTGGATTATTTATCTTCCACCAGACTATCCATTCATGTGTAATAACCTTTTTCTTCGCCATATTCCCTCTGCTTAACTTATTTTGTTTTCAAGTAAGATCTTTGACTTATTGTTGTTTCATCAAATACTTCTGCATGCAAAATCCGATCCCGCATTTTGCTAATTCCTACCCTCTGATGAAAAGGAGAGTATTTCTTCGAAACTCCGCGGATTAAGGACTATCCATTTATCTAGTGTTTCCTTTTCAGATCAAATATGTTTTTAACTCATTTCAAAGTGTTTTTTAACATATTTTATTAACTGTTTGCTCATATATATATATATATATATATATATATATATATATCTATATATATCTATATATATATATATATATATATATATATATACACGAGTGTGCTAGGAACTTAAGGTTGTGTGTATAAATATATAGACATAAAATGCAGGCAAACCTTCCTAAACGTCTGGCTTAATTGGAACTGATGCTGTGTCCTCCTTGTCATCTGTGAAAACCATTAAAAAGGGGATTCGTTTTTTTTCTCTGACCAAAACTAATTGCTTGCAATAAGAGCATGAAATGATGTCCATATCTGGAACACCTTCTGACTCGAAAGAGTTGCATATATGGGAAGTGATGGAAATGGGAGGACTACTGTTAGCCCCTCCCCCGGATGTTGCATGCTGATTTTCACGGCTGTCAGGTTTCCTCCATTTTAAAGGGATCTTACTTAATATTTAAAGCAAACAAAGCATTTCTTTTCAGAGAAGTCCAACCCAACCTGACCCAAACTTTGTTCATATCATGACGTTCTAAGCTAAGAGGAATACACATCTACATCAATTTGTTGCTAATGTTATATATTTCACTAGTTGAGGTAAGTTTTATAAGAGGGGAGTTTGGAAAACAAAAATAGTAAAGTTTAAACTAAAATAATATGCCTACGTTGATTATATGTTCCATAATTCCTAATGATCAGTTCATTAGTTTATGAGTGAATCATATACATAGAAATATATAAAAACGTATACATATACGTAACTATATATATATATATATATATATATATATATATATATATATATATATATATATATATGAGCAAACAGTTCATAAAATATGTTAAAAAACACTTTGAAATGAGTTAAAAACATATTTAATTTGAAAAGGAAACACTAGATAAATGGATAGTCCTTAATCCGCGATGTTTCGAAGAAATACTTTCCTTCTCATCAGAGGGTAGGAATTAGCAAAATACGGGATCGGATTTTGCATATATATAGACTAACGCTTCATCTTTCCGATACTAGCTCTATCGCGCAACATTTAAAAAAACATGGCTGCCAGCATTCTCAATTTAGAAACATCATGGTAGAAAATACCAAAATTTTACAAACAGACTCTAACGTTAGGAGACTGAAGGTTTTGGAGGCATTGTATATAAAAGTGAGACAACCCAAAATAAACAATATAAATTATGAATCCAGCAAAAATATTTTAAAATGCCTCTGTTAATGTATATAAAAAAATATATATAAAAAAATGTATATATATATACAAAACAAAACAAAAAAAACTGTCCAATAAATTTGTATATAAATAGCCCACATAAGCCAAAAACGATCTTATAGTACGATGTAATTTTAAAACACGACCTTATCATTCGACGTAATTTTAAAACGACTTTTTATATAACCAGCCTGACGATGGCGGAAACGCCGAAAGCGCTCGCAGACTACGGAACACTTTTACACCATTTTACACCATTTTACATATAACACAAGAAGGATTATTCGAAAACTGGAAAAAATAAAACGGAAAATTGTCAAACAAGAAAATGCTGTGCTGTTTAACAACATATGCTTATATATATATACATATATATATATATATATATATATATATATATATATATATATATATATATATATATATACAGTGATTATCATATTTATTGGCACGGTAAAATAAAAGTTAAATTTTGTCTAATAAATTCTAAAAAAGGGATTAAATTAAAGAAAATAACAAAGTATATTATGTAATTTTAACTGGCCTTTCCGATGCAGCAATCGGATTTTAGAAAAAATAAATAACAAAGGAACAATTTATTAGACAAAATTTAACTTTTATTTTACCGTGCATATAAATATGATCATCACTGTATATATATATATATATATATATATATATATATATATATATATATATATATATATATAACTTACTACCTAGCTCTACCTACGTATTGAGCACTGTTGAAGTAAATACTTAAAGTTTACGCATAAATTTATACTTTCGTATATTGAGTTATGTGATTAAATGAATTAGTTATATATTAGTGTTCGAAGGGTTAATCGGACTTGGGCGGAAGATTTGGGGGTATTGAAATCGGTATCGAAATCGAAAAAATTGACGCCTATTTTCTGATGCTAAAACGATTCATTTAATTGTCTTTTTTATTTGATTTTGTTTAAACCCTATCTTCCATTGCTGGTAATAATGATGAAATAATAAATATTTATTGATTTTAAATTACCAGTAAAGCTAAAATCGATAGATCATCCTCCCCAAGTGTATTTTGACGTTTAGGAAAATATCTGCATATTTAACGTGTGTTTTTATGAAAATCGGAAGAAAAATAATCTTATAGTTACATAATTAGAAATTTATAACGAATCAGAATCGGTATCGAAATCGGTTGTAAAGGAATCCTCCCATCACTAATATATATATATATATATATATATATATATATATATATATATATATATATATATATATATATATATATATATATATATATATATATATAGTCTTGCAAGTTTTTTAAAAACGTGCAAAACTATTACAATAATAAACAAAATTTCCTTCGTCGGAACATTATTTTGTCAGTAAGTCAATTAATTTCCCGTATCGCTAAATAGCTTTACTTACATGAACAAACTATAGTACGACTGTTCTTTAAGGGATCGTCAGTTGTTTACCATAAAACACTGTCTCGGGGATTATATATATATATATATATATATATATATATATATATATATATATATATATATATATATATATATATATATATTAAAATAGAAAAATGCGAGCATGAAAAGTAATATGGTTAAGCTTAAACATAGAAAAGTAAAGGACAATATATTCCAGTAAAAAATGTAATAAATTTATCAATTAAAATATTACACCATTAAGAATTGATTATATAATGTTATAAATTGAATTTTTAAAAAATTATTAATGCTGCAATATTTTAAGTAATAAATTTATTATATTTTTTACTAGAATATCTTTTCCTTTTCTTTTCCAGTTTTAACAACTGGTCTTTTACTTTTCCATATTAAAGCTTAACCATATTACTTTTCATGCTCGCTTTGTCTATTCTAATCCATGATTTTTCCAGGCTTCCAGTAAATTCAATTGTTCTCTGTTTAATTTCAGTTTCATTTTTGGTCCCCATAAACATAACATACACATATGTAATAACAATATACGGCACTCGTCTGCTTTCAATAAAATCCCCTCAATTACCTCTCTTTCATTCTCTCCGTTTCACATGTTACTTCTCTTTCCGCGAGAGCGGTGAATTGGTAGCAACAGTAGTCGCTGATGCGACGTGGTTGATATGGAAACCAGTCATCAGTCATAAAAAACATCGCTCACTCCCTTACGTTTTTTTTTTTAGGATTTGGAACACCAGTAAATTCATCATAACTAAATTTTTTTTAACAATATAGCTTAGAAGGTGATCTATAAAATGTAATAATAACACATTGAAATTTGGTCTAAAAATAAGTGAGTCGTGAAGCTTTAAAGCAGTTCTAAATGACTAAAACTATCACTTAACCATATATTCATCAAAAACTGCCGGGTTTGAATCACACACACACACACACACACACACACACACACACACACACACATATATATATATATATATATATATATATATATATATATATATATATATATATATATATATATGTTATTTGTTTTTGTTTTTGCGATAAGTTTGAATGAATTCAATTATTTACGAAAGTGCATTTTTACCTAGATGCGAGTTGGGAATAATTTTCCCTTTAACGAATTTGGTACCCCTACATGAGGAGCGGCAAATATATTATTTTTAAAATATAATATTTAATAAATAAATAATATATATATATATATATATATATATATATATATATATACAAAGTTACGTATATGTATATGCTTTATAGAGATTTCTATGTATAGCAATGCACTTTGTATAAACAAATACACCTAAGTTGTTTAATGATTGTAATTTCGCATCTCCATCTTCACAGCAGACAAATAGCAGAACAGTTTTAAGTGCTAACTATTGCTTTGACGGTAGAATTTCAATCCTGGATTGAGGTAGTTGCTAAACTATCCGCACTGAAAAGCAGTGATAGCACAGCGAAACAGTCTGTCTATAGATAACTATAAATGCTCCCTATATTAGGTTGAGCATATTAGGAAGCAAAAAAAAAAAAAAAAAAAAAAAAGAAAAACAGCCGCTAGTGTATAAAACAATGTCCTTTGTGTAAAGAGATAAATCTTAGGCATTTGAACAATGTTTAAACCATTATAATTTCTCTTACCCGTCTTAGCAGAAACCAAGAAGCTCTAACCGTCGCCTAGCTTGAGGTAGTTGCTAGTCTAGCCGCACTGAAGAATTTTACATATCATATTTTATTAGAATTTATTCAACGATAAAGTTCTATAAAAACATAATTGACTAAATAGTCAATTATGTTTTTATAGAACTTTATCGTTGAAGAATTTAAATACAATATTTCAGATATTAATTATCATTAAATTTCGAGATATACTTCTTTATCCAATTAAATTTTTGACGGTGTTTATTTTATAGTTTTCCCTGTTTGCTTATCTGTATTTGTTATTGGTAGATTTCTAGTAATGTATTTGAAATGTTTTCCTGTTTTCCGTTTTATCTAAAAGTAAAATAACGCCATGCTAGAATCAAGACATAGAACTATATATCGTCTTAGAAACATTGAGCCGATAAGTAATAGTCTGTTTTAGAGGGTCTTATCAATTGAACAATAACCGATGTTGAAAAAGAAAAGAAATCAAATCTGTCAGCAATTGTAATTGAAAGAGAAATCTACCTTGAAATCGAATCGATGCCTCCGTTCAGTCTCGAAAGACAAAGTATACCCCCTGTAGATGCAGCTGCACGTGTAATTGTGAGGCAAGAGCTGCGCAATTCCTAACCACACCTCTCCTGAATCGGCACTGTTTGGGTCCAGTGGCAAGGAGAAGTTCAGGACGATTGGAAACAATGCCGAGATAAGCAGAGAGCACATGAAATAGAATATACTACAAACAACGTCTGCATCATTTTAATCGATAAATATTTCGTCTTTGTTGTTGAAAAGGTTCTTTCAATATTAGTGAACCATTTTTTATCAGCATCAAGTGGTTTTCTATTTTCCCATTTATTTCTCTTGACACATTAATCAATATTGTAAAAATGTAAACGAGTCGTGAAACAAAACGGCTGTCTGTAGATCTGTAGAGAGTGAGAGAGAGAGAGAGAGAGAGAGAGAGAGAGAGAGAGAGAGAGAGAGAGAACAGTAAATCGACTCATTGAGGTTAGATCTGAATATCATAATATCTGAAAAATTGATATTTGATTTTGTCTAGCTGGTGAATTATCAAAATTTTCAGACTGTTCTTTACAGAAAAAGATAAATTCCAATCGATTCATTCATTACATATTCTATGTAGCCGTGTATGTATTTGATTAGCAGACATTTTCGCTAGATTCATATTTTTAATTGAATAATCAAAAAAGATGCTTATTCAATTAAAATGTTTGTTACAAACAGAAAATTTTAAATGGCATCTATAATTGTTGAGCACGTGTTTATCTATATGTTTCCTTTATTCTTTTATTTCAATGTTTGAACAATAAAAATAAATATATTTTGTTATTTGTTGTAATACACCGGTAGCTAAACGCCGAACCTCTTTGGTGTGCTTATTTAAAATAAACATAAACACGTTTTTCCCTCGATTTTCATACCATCGCCATGTATCGATGTTTTAGAATTTTATAACTGTTGGCGTGTACAAAGCTTATAGTTGTGACATTTAAAGGATAATCATATTTTACTTCTTCCCAACAATTTAATTAGGGATATTTCTCTATGAAAACCATAAATCAACATAAACACGTTTATTTGTCTTGCTTTTAAAGCCATTATTTTGTAATAGATTGATGACGTCGAACACTACCTCTTTTTCACAGAAGACAGGTAGCGAGTCTATCTCGGCTTTATCATTATTTTCACGACAGCTGCTCAACTGAGCTGCTATCTACCGTCCCTTTCGTATAGCATTTGCAGTAGACACTCACCTAACTATAACAACTGTCAACAATTTCACTTATTCTCTATCTGTGCCTAAAACTAAACAAACCTTCCAGAAGCAAATTTATTTCATGTGGAACACAATACCGCGGGGTTGCTTCCCAGCTCGCTATAACATGGTCGTTTTCAACTCCAATGAAAACAAGTTCCTTACTTATTTAACAATGGAACACTGCCTAGTTCCGCCATTATCGATCATCAGATTGTTGTCTCACCGGCCATCTGACATTCATTAATCTTTGCCTTTGGGTCTTGATAATCGGTTACCAACCCCAAGTAAAATATTCTCTCAGCAATCAAAATATTGAAAACTATGAATATCTATCAAAAGAAAATCTCATAGTTAATTAAAAATGGACCCGTAAACATAAATGAATAGACCTTGTGAAATTGTGTGTGTGTGTATATTTCCCTACCAAACTACTCTGTCAATTTTCACTCTACAGACTCGAGATTTGACATAAGGGGTATTGAGATTAAGAAAAAAAATTTTAATCGGTTTTTGGCCAAAATTTAGCTGTCAAGGGGTCAAAGTTCAACGATTTAATCTTTGAAAACTCTACCAAACTCTTCTACCAATTTTGGGTCTGAACACTTGAAATTTTTGATCTCGGTTACTTGGACATAGATCAAACTTTTTAATTTGATTTAAGCCCAAAACAATAAATGTTAAGGGATCAAAATTTGGGATGAAAGTTTTAAAGAATTTTACCTCTGCCAAATTACTCAGCCAATTTTTGCTCTAAACATTGGAACTTTTACATAAAGTGTATTCAGACATAAGGCAAGCTTTTATTCAGTTTTCGACCGGGAATTAAGCTGCTGAGGGGTCAAAGTTCAAAAGATTTGACCTTTGCGGTCTCTGGCAAACTATTCAGCCAAATTTAAGCCTAAACGTTTTAAATTTTACATAAAGGGTATTTAGACATGTAGCAAGCGTTTTAATCAGTGTGGGGGCGAAATTTGGCTGACAAGAGGTCAAAGTTGAAAGAGTTGACCCTAGCAGACTCTACCAAACTCCTTCGCCAATTTTGAGTCCAAACACTTGAAACACTGGATGTAGTTTACTTGACATGAGTCAAACTTTTTTGTAAATATATATATATATATATATATATATATATATATATATATATATATATATATATATATATATATATATATATATATATATATATATATGCACATAAAGTTATGACCAGTACAGAGGGCCCGCCAAAGCCGGGGTGAACTGCTAGTATATATATATATATATATATATATATATATATATATATATATATATATATATATATATATATATATATATATATATATATATATATATATATGAATACAAACGAAACAAATTCACAAAAAAAACAGAAAATACAAGGAAAACAAATTTACAAAAAAAAAATTAAAATACAAAGAAAACAAATTTACAAAAACATGAAAATACGAAGAAACAAATTTACAAAAGAAAAAATTATAAAAAACAAATTTACAAAATATGGATATAAAAAGAAAAATATTTTAAAAAAATGAAAATACAACTAAAATAAATTTACGGAAAAAATGAAAATACAAAATATAAAAATACAAAGAAAACAAATTTACAAAATATAAAAATACAGGAAAATTAAATTTACAAAATATAAAAATACTACGAAAATAAATTTACAAACTATAAATGAATATACAAAGAAACAAATTTGCAAACAAAAAGTGAAAATACTAAGAGAACAAATTCACAAAAAGGCAAATACAAAGACAACAAACTTACAAAATTCAAAATACAAGGAAAACAACTTTACAAAAAATTAAAATACAAAGAAAAAAAATTCACAAAATATGAAAATACAAAGAAACAAATTTACAAACAAAAAATGAAAATACAAAGAAAACAAATTTACAAAAAATGAAAACACAAAGAAAACAAGTTTACAAAAAATGAAAATATAAAGAAAACAAATTTACAAACAAAAAATGAAAATACAAAGAAAACAAATTTACAAAAAATGAAAACACAAAGAAAACAAGTTTACAAAAAATGAAAATATAAAGAAAACAAATTTACAAAAAATTAACATACAAACAAAACAAATTCGCCGAAAAATGAAAATACAAACAAAACAAATTCACAAAAAATGAAAATACAAAGAAAACAAATTTACAAAGAATGAAAATACAAGAAAACTAATTACCAAAAAAATTAAAATACAAATTCACATAAAATGAAAATACAAGGAAAACTAATTCACAAAAAATAAAAATACAATGAAAACAAATTCACAAGAAATTCAAATACAAGAAAACGAATTAAAAAAAATGAAAATGCAAAGAAAACAAATTTACAAAAAATTAAAATACAAAGCAAACAAATTCACAATAAATTAAAATACAAAGAAAACAAATTTACAAAAAATCAAAATACCAAGAAAACAAATTTCCAAAAAATTAAAATACAAACAAAACAAATTTTCAAAAAATTAAAATACAAATAAAACAACTTCACAAAAAAATTAAAATGCAAAGAAAACAAATTCACAAAAATGCAAATACAAAGAAAACAAATTAAAAAAAATGAAAATACAAAGAAAACAAATTAAAAAAAATGAAAATAAAAAGAAAACAAATTTACAAAAAATGAAAATACAGAGAAAACAAATTCACAAAATAAAAATGAAAATACAAAGAAAACAAATTCACAAAAAAATGAAAATACAAAGAAAACAAATTAAAAAAAGAAAAACGGAAATAGCCAAATGAAAAAAACAACAACCAGACATTAAAATAAAATAAAAATGAATATTAAAAAGATAAAAATATATGATTAAAACATGAGTAATCTGTTTATTTTTAATCGAAAAAAAGTCCTGTTTCACAGGAGGTAATGAAAATGGGAAAGCAGACAAAACATTTTGATTGGAAAAAAATTAACAAAGAAATAAAAAACGAAAGAAAGCAAACGTTTTAAAGCTGCGTCAATTCAGTAAGTGCGTATAACGATAAAAACGATATTTTAAACGTAAGCAACGAAAATGATATTTCAAACGGAAGCTCGATGCACTAACGAAAATAGTATTTCAAAGGTAAATGTGCCAGATCAATTAAAAACTGTTTCAAAGCTAAACGTGACAGACCAATTAAAATACTGTTTCAAGGCTAGACATGACAGACAAACGAAAATATTATTTCAAAGCTCAATGTGACAGACAAACGAATACAAAGTTAAACGTGAGACCAATTAAAATACTGTTTTACAGCTAAACGTGACAGAACGATTAAAATACTGTTTCCAAATTGAACGTGACAAACCAATAAAAAACTGTTTCAAAGCTAAACCTGGCAGACCAATTAAAATACTGTTTCAAAATTAAACATGACAGATTAATTAAAATACTATTTCAAAGTTAAATGTGACAGACAAAGTAAAATACTTTTTCAAATCTACACGGAACAGCTCAATTAAAATTCTGTTCTAAAGCTAAACGTGACAGACCAATTAAAATACTGTTGCAAAATTAAACGCGGCAGACCAATTTGAATATTGTTTCAAATCTAAACGTGACAGACCAATGAAATAGTTTCAAAGCTAAAAGTGACAGACAAACGCAAATTCTTTCTTAAAGATAAACGTGACAGACCAATGAAAATATCATTTCAAACGTAAAAATGACAGACGAAATAATGTTATTACAAACGTAAGTGTGACAGACCAAAGTAAATCTATTTAAACATAATCATGATACCTCAAATAAAATGCTATTACGAACATAAGCATGACAGACCAACGAAAATATAGTATTTTAGATGTAAGCTTGACATATGCAAAGACAAATACTCCTTCAAAAGTATGCGTGACAGACAACGAAAATTCTATTCCAAAGTGGCAGATCCACGTAAATGTTATTTCAAAATTATGCATGACAGAGCAACAAAAATACAATTTCCGAAGTGCTACAGACCAACGCAAATTTCAATTCCAAGTTATGTGTGGCAGAGCAACAAAAGTACGATTTCAAACTGAAGAGTGGCAGACTAAAGCAAATGTCATTTCTAAGTTATGCTTATGTGAAGTTGAGCCTACTGACGGAGTATCCAGGGGAGATACGAGGACACGTAAAAAATATTGAAAGACTTGGCAGGGGAATTCAAATGAAACTGAACTTATTCTTTTTTTCCCCATTTTAAAAAAAAGCGATGAATGTCTTCTCCATTGAAATCCCTGTAAATGAGTAAATGATTTGTGTAAAAAAGCCAAAAAAAAAAAAAAAAAAAAAAAAAAACAAGTCAAAAAATCCTTACGAACAAAAGAAAGGCTGTTTGTAACTCCATCCTTTGTCGATGGATAATGTCGGCAATCATGATTATTGGCCTGTGACACTTTAAATCGTCTTTGATATGTACCTTCATACTCAATTACACTTCTACGAACTCACATTTTTTAAAATAAAATAATATATTAAAGCAAAACTAAAAAATATAAAATCGGTATAATATATATATATATATATATATATATATATATATATATATATATATATATATAGTCAAAGATGGCGTCGTGGCCGGGTTCGAATCTCCCAAGCGGCAGTAATCGTGTCACCCTGCACTGATGATTCCTGAAAGGATGAAACACTGGTGTCTGTAGGTATGAAAAAAAAAGAATATATATATATTATTGTAATAATTATGTAAGTCCCTTTAAGAAAATTGGTTCTTATTGGTGAGCTCTGTAAAGTTGGAATAGAAAGGCAGTCACCTAAGCTCGCATGCATAGATCATGATGTTGTACTCATTAAATATCTATGGCCGGATGTTTTTTGGGGTTTTTTTTTTTACATAGGCATCACCACTTATCAAGGCCAAGAGACCACTCGAGGACAAGGGTTAAGAGTGTACAGTAGTCGATTGAACAATATAGTAATTATTACAAATAGAAATTCGGTAAATTGGTTAACTTAAGTGGAACGGCTTATCAAGAACTTGTTTACGTTGGACTTGAAGACAATCAGATTGTACCTATTTACAATGCCTCCCCACGGGACAGAGTTAGACACCAGGGTCGTATTTTAACGTGGAGAAAAGGTACAAAAATAAAAAAATGTCTCAGTCGTGAAGGATTGATCCTCAACCGAAAGAGAACAAGAAATGGAAGCGCAGCATCTGAAGAACAGATACTACACTTCGATCTTGACCAAAAGGCCAAAGATGTACGTTCAGATTGTAGTCAGCTGGAAAGCAGGAGAATGGAAGACAGTTCCACAGGCGTGCAAAGAAGCTTTGTTCATGGAATCTACGTTTAGGTTTAGGCACAGATAAAGAGTGGGGGGAACTATTGATAGTGTTTTCAGCTAGACGAGTGTTTCTTAGGAAAGTTTGGCGAGGGAGGGGGGCATAGATTGAAGCTCAGTCGAGCACTTGCCATAAAAATAACGATAAAGCAGAGACAAACTCGCAACATCCCTTCTGTGAGAAAGAGGTTGCAGAGAAGAGAAAAGGACATCTCCTATGAAGCTACAAAGTCTTTTTTGAACTCTATCAAGGAAGGACAAGTTCCTTCTAGTAGCTCCTGTCCAGATGTGGCAACAGTATTCCATCTTTGGACGTACCTGGTTCTTATATAGATAGAGAATTGCATCAGCAGTGAGATATCTACTGGATCGATAGAAAGATCCCACCATTTTACCAGTGGCCTTGGCAACAGATTTGATGTACGTGTTCCATTTCAGATCAGGAGTAAAGGTCAAGCCCAGAAGCTTGTCAAAACATGAGGCCTCCCCAAGACAAGAGCCATTAATTTCAATTGATGCCATATGGAGATCAGAGCGTTGATGATGTAAAGATAGAAGTTTGATTTTAGATGCATTAAAAGTAACTAGCCACTCCTTTCCCCATTGTACCACATGCTCAAGATCAGAGGAGAGAGAATCAGAGAGAACTTGGTCATTTACGGTCTTCGATGTGCTACCATAGATAGTAGTGTCATCAGCATAGATGTCTACGAATGATGTAAGGATGTGATTTGGAAGATCATTAATTTAAGTCAGGAAGAGAGTTGGGCCCAGGATGGAACCCTGAGGGACTCTAGCATTGATACTTTGAGCTTCTGATTTCTGCCCATCAACTACTACTCTTATGAACCTATCAGAGAGAAATGATTTAATAATTGAGAAGACATTTCTAGCTATACCATGGCTGGAGATCTTGTGAAGTAAACCTTTATGTCATACCCTGTCAAAGGCCTTTGATATATCAAGAGCAATTGCCCTAGAAAGGTTGTTTCTGTCAAGCGATTCGCTAATCCTATGAGATATAACTGTAAGCACATCTGCTGTAGATCTTGCAGAACGGAAACTATATTATGTGTCACTAAGAAGGTTATTTTTGCTGAGATGGTTGATTACTTCTCTATTTAACACAGATTCCAGCAGCTTACTCATGACCCACAGGAGACTTATTGGCCTGTAATGAGAGGGAGATGAGCGATCACCTGAATTCTTAAATACAGGGCATACTGATGAAATTTTCCAGGGTAATGGGAAGCAATTCTCCTTAAGACAACGTTTAAATAGTTTTGTAAGTATGGGCGCTAGTTCTGGTTGAAGTTTTTTCAGCACTATAATTGGAATACCATCAGGGCCAGTTTCTTTACTGGAATCAAGGTTTTTGATTAGCTTGGCAACATCACGAACAGATATTTGTATATCACATAGTGTGTTTTCTGATACAGGAGGAAATATTGGTAGGCTGTAAAAAAATAAATATGTTAAAATTTTAACAATATTTCTTGTGGTTGAGATTGGCCGTGAGGTTTGTTCCTTGCTAATGGAGTCAGGCAGGGTTTGAATCTCCCGACCATGCAGATTCTGTATTATTATTATTATTATTATTATTATTATTATTATTATTATTGCTGTTGTTTACTCACTAGGAGTAGTTATAGAAGCCATCATCAAAGATCGAACTTTGGGAACTTGTGGTGTTCCCTGGAGTCTGATTTACAACAAGTCTCCCCAAACTACCAGTACTCTCCATCTCTTTCGATAACCTTTGCAAATAATTTGCATTATCGCAACAGCTGCTTACCATTGATTTCTTGTTGGCAGCGACCATTGGTCTTCATCGGAATTTGTGTGGCAATAAGCCTCCCCAAGGTCCCAGTCCTCTTGGCACTCCAGATGTCTGGCTAGTGCTTTCTCTCCTTGATCCTCATTATTTGGTGTGGTGCCCGTTTATGGTGAATGAAACTCACACGCCGAAAAGGCGTGGAGGTATCTTACAATTATACAGTTTTAGTTTTCATGATTTTATGTGATGTTTCTTCGTGTTTTACATCTGTAGCCGTTTCTCTGTGTCCAAGTATTCGTAGCTATCATGTTCATCTAGGGCCTTCATCTCTGTTTGATTGGGAAGGCCTATACCTTCTGTCGCCTTCAGTTTTCCTCTCCTCTGCTTCCAGTTTTCCCCACACCTTTATTATTATTATTATTATTATTATTATTATTATTATTATTATTATTATTATTATTTACTCACTAGGAGTAGTCACACAGGCCATTATCAAATATTTTTCTTTGAGAAAAACTTTATTATTATTATCATTATTATTATTATTATTATTATTTATTATTAATGTTATTATCATTAATAATAATAATTATAATAATACCTCAGTATGAGTTTTTATACAGGTTAATATCAAAGATTTTTCTTTGAGAACAACCTGTGGTATTCCCTAGAGTGACAACAAGTCTCCCTACATTTCCAGTAATAATCACCTCTTTTGATAACCTTTGCAAAGTATTTTGCATTATCGCAATAGCCATTTACCATTGATTTCTCGTAGGTAGCTACCTATGGCTCTCACTAGAATTTGGGCGACATTATCATTATTATTATTATTATTATTATTATTATTAAGCTAATTTTTTATTGATTATTATATTTTACCTAATATTGTGTCCCCTCCCGGTGTAACCTGATTGTAAAACATGCTTAAATATAATATTTTAATTCATGCAGATTTCGTATTTATTGTTATAGAGGCATTAATTCAATGATTATTATTTTGTACCCAATATATAATAGTGATTTCAAAAAGTTTTAAAAATATATATATTACTTGGATGACATTAACCAAAACATTTAGTTGTCCAACCTTAGTCGTTACCATCTGTCCTAAATCCATACGCATACAAAAACATAAACAATAATGTAGTTAAAAATATAAATGTATATTTGCGCATGCGTAGAAATAACCCGTTTATTCGATTTACACCTTCCAAATTCACATTTTTTCAATTTTTACTTCCTCGCGGCTATTTCGAATTTGTTTAACAAGTCCAAATCCATCTATTATATATAAAAAAAGTGAACGTGTCTGTGTGTCTGTCTGTGTGTGTACATTTCCCTACGCAATAACTCTGTCAATTTTTAGTCTAAAGACTCGACATTTGATATACAGGGTACTGAGATTTGGAAAAATCTTTGTGATTGGTTTTGCGGCCAGAAATTTGGCGATTAAGGGTTCAGAGTTCAACGATTTGACCTTTGAGAACTCTACCAAACTCCTCCGCCAATTTTGGGTCTAAACATTTGAAATTTTAGATATAGGTTCCTTAGACATGGATCTAACTTAATAACTTAATTTGAGCCCAAAACAATAAATGTTAAGGGGTCATAATAGCGGTCAAAGTTTTTTAAAAATTAGCCCTTTTTTTTTTCTTTTTTTTTTTTGCTCAACATACACCTCCAAACACCCGGACAACGCCGGGCTGAAATGCCAGTCCTCTATATATCAAGTTTTAGTTGACAGAGGATTTTGAAAGGGGCCGTTCTTCAAACAGACAAACAAGGTCACTTGTACACACACTGGCGACGTAAGTCTCAAAACGAACTCACAAGTTAGGAAAAAATCTAACGATGTACTATTCGAAACGACCTCACAAACTGACAAAAACTCACGAAGAAAGACTTATCATTACTTACAGAAAATGAGTTTTTTTTTCTTTACCTCCTTTTTTTAAACGCAACAAGGAACGCATAAAATACCCTTTTTTATTGTTATGGGATTAAATGGTAATAAACGAAAGGAACACAGGATTTTTATGAAAACACATGTATTCACATATCTTACAGGCAAAGCGAGTTAAGTAATACCATTCCTCAATGGTTGGGCGTGTGCACACGACCTGCATGGCCGAGTACCAATCTCTGACTGCCGGGCACCGGTACTCCATACCTGAAGTGACGTCGCCAGAGGAAGTGACGTCATGAGATAGTCTATTAATCCCATGGAGGGGCGTCTCCACCCCCCCCTCCTGAGCTTTTTGTTCGTAAAAGCTGTCAGTACCTCTTCCTTTTCAGGTTTACCATCAATGGCTCGGTAACCTTTCTCTTACGGAGGAGGTTCAAGATCAAAAGTTTCGAAGTGTCTATTGGCTCATCTTCCAATGGTGAACTGTCGCTGGTTTTAACTGATCGACATTTTCTCAGTTGGTTCTGGTGACGTTTGTGGGTATATGTTGGTCCTTGGATGATATATACCATGTCACCGACTCTCTTAGTAATTGTACCCACCTCTCAGAATGATGTGTTGTTTTTATAACTTTTGAAAAACACTCTTTCACCTGGTATGGAACGTTTACTGGGTACGTAAGTGGTCACTAATGGCCTTGACTGTTTGGGTAAGACCTTTTCAAAAACGGGTCTCACTTTCCACGCAAACATCATTTCTGCAGGTGAGACAGCTGTTGGTGTGTTCAGGTTGGGTGTAATCCTATACACGTGTAGAAATTGTTGAGGTGCTTCGCTTTTAATCGCCGGTAGAAACACCAGGAGTTCTCTGATTGTGTTGCCCATCATCGTTTTTATTTCCCTGTCCATCTGAAAAGTGGCAATGATGGAATCTTCAAACGGATCCCTTTTCAATGTTATCAGCCTAGATAGGCTATCCTCATGGCTAATTTGTTTCGGGGACAAGTACTTCTTAGATTGCTTTGGCTTGGGGAAGTATTTTGGTGCGGGTTTTTTAGCTTCTGGCTTTGCAGTTTCCGTTGAAGCTTCCTTTTTCGATTTCTCTGTTGCTGCGAATGGGACATTACGTTTCTTCTTGAAAACGATCAGAGTGTTTTCTTTTAGTTCGAATCTTGCTATAGCCTTTGTACATTTTCCTAGTCCTGGTGAGAATACTTCTGGAAATTTCTCTTTTAACTCATCCTTCAGTTGTTGCGCTTCCGTAGACGAGTCTTCTACCCTATGACAGAATTTATTCATAGGTTGGTCCCATAATTCGAATTGCTCTCTCCAACTAGTACCAGACAGGTTTTCGGATGACATATGTACATACACTTTCACTTTTTAAGTAACACCATTTAAGGTCACCGAGAGTGTGAGTTCTCCCTCAAATTCCACTTTATCGCCTGTTACAGCTCGAGCTGATTTGTTCATCTTCCACATGGTTGGTTTCCTTAGCCTTTTCCACGTGTTAAGGTTAATGATGGACAGATCTGGAATCCAATTGTAGATGCACAGTTTTATTTGCGATGTTAACTTTTACATATTTGCGCCGATTCTTATCTGAATCCAAGTCGAATCTAGTCTGTCAGACACTGTTCTTAACCTTGTTCTTCCTGCACTGGGTCCCTTTGTGGCCCTTCCTTTCACATTCGTTGCGGTACTTATATTTGTAAAAACCATTGACTCAACGAATGTTTCCTACCGCAGCGATACCACAGGCTTGTAGGGGATCCGAGTCTTGTGACTGGGTGGTACTTATTAGGTTTAGCCTGAGTTTTCTTACTTCCAGCTTTGCTTTTTCGGGGTGAGTATTTTTCCGGCCTGAAGGTCGTCCTTCTAATGCATGTTGCGCCTGATTCCTCGACGTGTCTCGATTTGTTCCTTACGCAGACTACCCGTTGACAATCCTCGGTCAAATTCTGGAGGGTGATGCCCTGTTCGCTCTCAAGTCTAGAGAGAACACGTTGTCTAATCTCAGCGTTTTTGGATGAGACTAGACCCTGCGCAAAAATTAAAAACTTGAAGTCATCTGCTGATATGTCAGATAGACGGAAATCGTCGCAGTGTTCATTTATCCATGACGCGAAGATTATGTAATCATCGTTGTCACTTTTTTCCAGGTTCAAGCACTTCCATCTTCTATGAAAGAGCATAGAATTCGGATTGAACAGTTCGGATAAAAGTTTGACCGCTTCAGAGAATTCCAATTCACTCGTCTTCCTGGGGAGAATATAATCAACAAACTTGTTATGTTCTGTGGTCCCTAATTTCCTCAAAAGTAGGCGAACTTTCTTAGTGTTACTGCACTCTTGACAATCCACGGTGGATAGGTCCTCATATCTCCGATAGCAAGCGTCAAACTCAGGTTGGTAGTTGAACGTTTCTTTAGCGTTCCATATTGCACTTTGGGAAAAAGCAAAATTGTCGTCCATGTGTTCCGTTCTATCGAATATTTTTAACAATAGCTCTTCTTGTCTCTGTTGTTGAAGTAGCATTCTCTTCTCCGACACTTGTTGCCTCTCTTGAAATTGTAACTGGAGCTGTTTATCACGTTCTTTAAAATTTTCCTCAGCTTTCTGCACCTGGTCCATCTGGACCTTGATTAGCTGTATTAATACTGCTTTAACCTCCTCCATCTTTT
Source organism: Euprymna scolopes (assembly GCF_053919585.1). Taxonomy (NCBI): domain Eukaryota; kingdom Metazoa; phylum Mollusca; class Cephalopoda; order Sepiida; family Sepiolidae; genus Euprymna; species Euprymna scolopes. The sequence continues at coordinate 34,248,499 of NC_136487.1, forward strand.
AATGGCTTTTCCAAACGCACGAAAAAAAATTTTATTTCCGTTTTTTACTGGAGAAGAGAGATAAAATAATAAAAAAAATAAATAAATAAAGTGTCCTTTCCTTGAGTGTGTGTGTGTGTGTGTGTGTGTGTGTGTGTGTGTGTGTGTGTGTGTGTGTGTGTGTGTGTGTGTGTGTGTGTGTGTGTGTGTGTGTATGAAGAGGGGGCAATTTATCCCTTGCTTCTTGGTAAAACCTTAGAGATAACCCAATATGAGGGTGGATAAAAAAATGTTTTTTACTTGTGAAACAAAACAAAAAAATGTACTGTGACACATACAGTTGCAAAAGAATAAAAATACTTGTGGAATTGTCTGGAAGTTAATCAAAATGGCTATTTTTTATGTGTGTGTGGGGCGGAGTTGTCCCCACACGACAAGAAAAATATTTCACTTTAGAACCGACAGTTAAAAATAGAATATTTCCGAAAACTCCACTCAATAAAAAAGTATTTTTCTTTTAGTCCAAATAAAATGAAAAGATAAGGATAAGGTCTTTCTACCAACTCCTGACCAAATGTTACAGCAATACTCCATCCTTGGACGTACATGGCTCTTATATAGGTAGAGAATTGCATCAGCAAGTAGATATCTGCTGGATCGATAGAAGGATCCCATCATTTTTCCAGCGACCTTGGCAACGGATTTGATGTACGAATAAAATAATTAGGAATAAAGGTTAAGCCTAGAAGCTGGTAAAAACATGGAACCTCTCCAAGACGAGAGCCAGTCATTTCAATTGATGTTAGATGGGGATTAGAACGTTGATGATGCAAAGATAGAAGTTTGGTTTTAGATGCATTAAAAGTAACCAGCCACTCCTCATTGTACCACATGCTCAAGATCAGAGGAGAGAGAATACGACAGAACTTGGTGGTTTACAGCCTTTGATGTGCTGCCATAGATACTAGTGTTATCAGCAAAAATGTCTATGAATAATCTAAGGATATGATTTGGAAGATCATTAATATAGATCAGGAAAAGAGTTGAACACGTATTCTTCAATTCTCAAAATACTGCTCTAATATATATATATATATATATATATATATATATATATATATATATATATATATATAAAAATAAGAGTATGTGCTGATTTTTTCAATGGGATCTACAGAGTGTTTGAAAAACTATGCATATCCTGCATTTTTTAGGATTAGTAAGTTAATATAACATATATATACACACACACACACACACACACACACACATATATATATATATATATATATATATATATATATATATATATATATATATATATATATATCCTAAAAGTATGATATGAGATCCCCATTAAATAATTTGGTAACAAAGGGTATAACGTGAATATGATCAGAAGAATGAAAATATATTTAAAAAAAAAAAAAGTTGTTTGGTTGGAGACTTATCGTTTGCACATTTCGACCTGAACAGGAAAGTCATTATAACAACAGGTGGTTTGAAATAAGAGACTCGTTGTTGTACTGCATCTATAAAACCAATATCTCGAGAAGGTTGCTGCTCGTAGAACGAAATTACAATCAAATCGAAAAAAGAGTTTAGTAATAATTTATGCTGTAAAAAATTTGGACGAAAGAGAATTTATTCCCCGAACAGACCACAAACTACTGATAACAACATTTCGTTCGGGAATGGTATACCGACTCTCACTGCAAATCGACTAAATCGTTGGGGAGAAAATCTGTTGAATTATAATTTAAAAATATAATATGTACCTTCACATATAGGTCATAATGATTGGTTTTTCAAGATTGAAACCTAAATATATTGAATCAGTCAAAAGAACAGTAATAACGCCACTAAGAGATGAAAATGAATGGTCGGGTCTGTTATATAATACTATTAGAGAATTTCGGTTACACTAAACGATTTGAAAAAAAAAAAAGCAGCGAAGAAGGATAATTGCATTAGAAAAATAAAAAAGCAAGTCTGATTGAACAAGGAAATAATAGGTTAAAAAGTGTGTCCCCATTTTCTATATGCGAGCAGCTATTACCATATACAGAAAGAGTAGTAACGCTAGCTTCTGTGCAAAAGAAAATTCTCAAAGAATTTCACACAGGCCATCTAAGGATTTCAAGAATGAAATCTTTAATTCAGAAGTTGTACTTATTAGCTGAGGATGGACCAAGCCATAGAAAATGAGATGAAACGGTGCAGAGAATGCCAACTGTAAACAAGGAATACACCGATAAAGATTCAACTATAGCGAAAGATAGATGTTCTATTGATTCGATTACTTATCGACTAAGCAGGTGTTAAACGTGACAACATATTCGGGTTGGCATGATTATGTAAAATATCAAAAATTTCTGAATACTTCCTTCATTTATATCCACGCCTTGATTCTTATTCAGCGCTCGTTTAAAACTGAGCCTATTACTTTTTTTGCCTGTACATTTGATCTTGGATGGTATACTGGCATTGTTATGTAATAAATATACAATCATTTGCAAAATTCCTTAAATTCTCTAGCTGTGAACTAGGTCTGACTAAAAATTTCGTTAAATGCATTTATTGTATTAATATATGGATTTTCAATAAATGGCTTATCTCATCTGAGGAAATGTTTTTAGTAAAATAATGTTTATAGGCAGTCATTAATTTTGCTATTTAGCACATAGAGTGAAAAACCAAAAAGCTTGCATGAAAAGCCTTAAAAGAAGCCAAAATTTACAAAAGGACATTACATAGCGTAGTAAGGTTCAACGAAAAAAAAAAGAGGCACAATTGTAAGATCCAAGGCAATGAAGAAAGATGTAATCCAGAAGCAAATGAAGTTTGTTTTTAATGCTCAAATGTATGCATATGACGTAATCCATAAAACGCGATAAAGTAAAATCTATTGCAGATTGTAATATTTCCACGAACGTACTGTACGAAAGCTTTTTCTGTAAAGTTAGTAAGATAATATTTACTGAAAAATTTCTTATGCAATTAATATATTTTAAATTAATATATAAAAGTATTAAAATTATAATAGAACATAGGCCCACTACGAAAGAGAAAAAAACCTGTAGAGTCCCATCAAATATAAAAATTTTAAAATATAAATAATATATACGATATTATATCTAGACTAATAAGTAATGGTAATTAGGTTATGAAGGTGACCTTAATCCAGACATTTACATATGGTTGATATTAAACCTTAAATTAAAATGAAAGAGAAAGAGAGAGGAAGAAGAAACGGCGTAAGGAAAAGAAGTCGTTAAAACAATGTTTAAAATTTAAAAAGGTAGTTTACCGGAAGCTGAAAGCGGGCGCTAATACACGCTCTTAGAAACGGAGATGAATATACACACTGGCATAGACTGTTATGTGCGACAACTTGTTATTTAGATGTGTACACAATTTCTACGGTTTTATAATATTACTAGCAGGGCCCATTAACCAGCGTTGCCCGGTGAAAGCATGACACCCCCTTCAAAAGTAAATTAAACTAAGGTTGTTGGTGGTGTCCACTGCCGTCCTTGGAAAATAGAAGACACTTGTGGCCGTGGCTCAAATAAAATAATTTGGCTTCCACTGTCGGGCATCGTTTTCCAGTGGCACCTAGTGGAAGTCACTGTCTGTGATTGTCAGCACTGTTTGTTACTAGCGATTAGTGCTGGTTTGCGGCGATAACCTGCAGGCACTGGCAGATTCTAAAAAAAGCATGTAAGTGAAAAACCTTATTGCGTACTTATGTGTCATTCCTAAATCAGTATAACTTCAAAGAATTACGAAAAATGCTCCATTATAATAATAATAATAACAATAATAATAATAATAATAATAATAATAATAATAATAATAATAATAAATAAATAAATACATAAATAAAAACATATTTATTATATTAACTCTTTAAAGTGATCGAAATCAGCGATAGATATCTGCCTTCTACCGATGACAATATCTTTCAAGTTAGCCATAATTTCTCTTCTCGGAATACTGCAAGCATTTTTTTTCTAAAAGTAACTCTAGGGCATTCCTCGTCAACATAAAAGCCAAGAAGGAAAAAGTAGTCCTGACTGTTTATTGTTCAAGTCTTTCTCTTTTTCCAAAAGGGGGTTGGGGGAATCAAATATTTTCATAAATTTCCAGTTTTACGTCATCTTTTTTAAGTTGTCAGGTGAAAGTACAGAATAAGTACAAAACGCCCTCCTTTCTGCATGTAAAGAATGGGTTTTATAAATAACACTGTAATAATTTCAGTATGGTAACATACATGCATAAGAAAAATAAACAAAGATGACGTCTTTGAAGTTTAAATAATCAATCAGAAAAAGAAATTTAAATAAAATACTCTACATAAAGTGGTAAAAACAAACATATAACAAATAAGTGTTTCTGTAGCGAATAAAATTTACTTTGAAACTTACCTGCATAATATTATTTGTAAGTTTTTGTTCAGTTTGAAAAAGAAAGTGTCAATGTGATAAGGCACAGCTTTGAAACCTAGGTAATCGATCAAAAATATTAAATTAAATCAAATTGTCAACACGAATGGAAAATGCAAAAAAAAAAAAATAGCATCATTAAAGGGTCGATAATCGCTCTAAAATAGAAAATTAAATATCGGTACTAATAAAAGAATTTTTCAAGCTGTTTATTTGGGGCGGGGGTAATTGCATGCCGGTATTGTTTGCATATTTGCATTCCAAAGCCAATGCTGTGTTTACATTTGAAGAATGTTCCGTCCTTGCAAGGAAAGAACAATATGTGTTCGTTTACATTTTATGGTAGTTCCGTCTGCGCAAAGAAAGTGTTAGCAATGCATGGTAAAATACCAATAATTCTCAAACCTTTTGTTAGAGCCCACCATAGTAAATTTTTAAGGGTTGCAGTATTTAATTTTTAGGTTTTCTTTTGCAGAATTGCATCAATTTTAGGACTTGAAACATCTAAAACTGGAGCATTAAAAATAAAATGACAAACTGTATAAATCAATATGGAAAACAAAAAAAAAAAAGAAGAAAATGTCTCATCATGTAAATACATTGAAAATGGGAAATATTACAATTTGTTATCTTAATTCTCCTAAATACTTGAAATGGATTCATAATAATTATTTTTACTAACTACTAACGTTTGAGAGTTGGAATGAATATATATTAATACAGTACTGCCTTTAACATACGATTATAAATTAGTTGACTAGGCGATTCTACTTATTAAAAAGGAGAACAGAAGGTGATAACATACAACGGACATTAAATTATTAGCAATATAGATATAGATATTTTATGTTTGTGCGATTATAGAGTGTTAAAAAACGTTACGTATATATTTTTTACTTATGTACGTATGCATGCTGAATTGTTAAAAATAAGTTGCCACTATTTTTGAAGCCTTAGCATAATTTTAAGGTTACTAATATTTAATTTTCTGTTTTTGAGTGATTATTATTTTTGTATTTGTTTTTTTAGCACTATTTCCTCCTGTGCAGAAGTGTATTTTTATGTTAGAATGTATTCTCAAGATGCACCATGCAAGTATTTATGCAATAATCTTTAAAAAATCATATTCCAGTTAAATTTAAGCTTTACAACGTCTGTTATAAATTTGTTAAGAGTAAATATGCAGCAGTTGCAAAACACTATCCCCGTATGTTGTTTACATTTTGACGGTGACGACAACTAAGAAAGAAAGAAAGAAAGAAATAAGGATCTAGATGATTCGTATTTTATCTAATAGCAAGTGTATGTTTTAACAGCCATTAGTTACTTAAAAGCGGTGGACGTTTCGTTTGATGTTGTTATATGTTGAAAAGTAAGTGCCTATTAATTGAAATTGAAACTGTGCGAATCAATATTTGGATACTTCTGCAGTTTAAATCACGTTTTTCTCAACGGTGAATTAGCGAGATTTTGCTGCTTAGCTGATTAGTCGAGGGTATGTACATCAAGGGGACACTAGTGCTGAGTTCATCAGACCACATTCCGTTAAAGTGCTTGCAAAAGAGCCACAGGGATCCAACATTGCAGCTATGGAATAGAAGTTGGAGTTTGGCCAACAGTGCAGAACCTATCAGGTTTGAGACTCTTTTGGACCTTGTCTAAAAGTGAAAGACTATTGGTAGATGCACCAGCTCAGATGTGACATTAATACTCCAGACATGGGCGAATGGTGGCTTTGTAGAGAAACACTTTCAGGTTTGAGTAATTTTCTGGCATTGTAGAGAGAGATAACCTTTTTGCAGCAGGCTTGGCAATGTCCCCAATGCATTTGCTCCATAAATTAAACTTTCTAGTCTTTGCAGTATGTCCATTTGTCTCTCCAGAGTTGTTTAGTGATTTTTCGCTATTAAACGAAACACATAATATAATAAAAATTCAGGCGACTGCCTAAAAGACAAACTAATAAAAGTTTTTGAATATGAATTTATTCCATCTTTTGAACTGATAACTAGTGATACTGAGCTTTGTATTTGCTACAATTTGAAATATAATTTATGAAAAAGTATCCCTCAATAATAATATTTCTCTACTTTATATATATATATATATATATATATATATATATATATATATATATATATATATATAACTACTTAATTTACTCACATAAAATTAATATACGAAAGTATAGATTTATGTGTAAACTTTAAGTATTTACTTTAAAAGTGCTCAATACGTAGGTAGAGCAAGTTAGTAATTTATAAAATATATATGGCGATTAAGCTACACTGAATATTCCGCGTTTCATCCACTCTAGGACTCCTCAGGCTTATGCGCATAAACCGTTTTTTTTTATAAATTACTATATATATATATATATATATATATATATATACTAGCAAAAGTAGGCGGCGTTGACTCGGTTCAAAAACAGCCTACAGAAACTGGACTCTGATTTATGAAAGGATGATAGGTTAATGAAAAGGAAGTGTTTTAAAGAGATAGCTTCGAATTTGGGGGTATCAAAACCAAAGCAAAATATGATGAAAGTAAAAATAAAATAGATAGACCTCATAATTTATTATACCATACTTGTTCACACTGAAACACTTATCACAATATTCTGTGGATCTATATTAAAAAAACTTGTTAAACTTTGTGACATATTTTCATTCTATGGAAGTCAGGCGCGAACGAACACCCCATAATTTTATCATACCATATTTATTCAAACTGAAACATAATTATCAAAGTATATTTACGCAGATAGATATGAAAAGTCTTTATTAAAGTTTGTGCCTATTTCGATTCTATGGAGGCCAGGCGCGAACGCAGGCACCACAATTTTATCATACCATCTCTATTTAAGTTAAAACATACTTATCAAAGTATTATTATATACATCTATATCAAAAACACGTGTAAACGTTTTTTTTTATTTAAAATTTTTTTTATTTCCATAGTTTGTGGACCAGACGCTTACGCCGACCCTACAATTTTAATGAATTCTAATCATGCCAGATCAAAAATACCCATTCCTGTGTCTCGATACATCTTCTATCATTATATATGATCTGTTTTCTATAATAGCCAACCATATAGGAGCCTATTCGTGACCAGACACACACACAGCGTTCAGCTTTATATATATATATATATATATATATATATATATATATATATATATATATATATATGGTGACTAAAAAAAACTAAATTAATCAAATATAGATGGAAAAACAAAAGCAGCAAACCAGGAAGAAAAAGATTTCAGAAAAGCTTTACAAAAATCATCATGAGTCGACACAACGTCGAGCAGCAGATATTTATCGTAGAGTGGTACTTTTGGTTGAATTCAAATATCAAATCTGTCAGTTCTTTTGGGAAACCCTGTTTATATATATATATATATATATATATATATATATATATATATATAT